>NC_140239.1:29956850-29959350 GCF_949987555.1 Borostomias antarcticus | reverse complement strand
GATACACTGCTCTTGTGTTGCGTCATTGATTTTGTTTGTGTCTGTTTATCAAAAATATCGTTTGAATATGAGGGCGAGAATTGACTGGATGTGTTTGAAAAATAATAACATTACCTGAATTGATTGCTGTTTTATTGGTTATGTTGTACAACATAAGATGCTCGTCTCTGTCAGAAGTAGTCATTTGTATCCTGGTGAATGGGACTGCATGTTGGGATGTCGTCAGAAGTAGTCATTTGTATCCTGGTGAATGTGACTGCATGTTGGGATGTCGTCAGAAGTAGTCATTTGTATCCTGGTGAATGTGACTGCATGTTGGGTTGTCGTCACGTTGTCGTTTGGTCTTTCGCCACCAGAGGGCGCTGGGGAGTTTGCAGCCGGCCGTCCTGGAGGAGTTTCTGGGGGCGGTGGCGGGCCTGGGGGCTCTCTCCTCCCGCCTGGAGCTGCAAGACCTGGAGATCCTCTCACACTCTGTTAGGACCCAGTGGGAGGTAGGAGCAGGACGTTTGGAATCTGGCCAGGGGCCGATTTATTAGGCAGGGTTGGGACAGATTCCAATAGTAAACTTGACATTTCAGTTCAACTTCTGAATTGTTGGGATTGATCCTTACCGTGGTATTGGGTCCATACCAACTAATAATATGAAATAACAGTAGAATGACCACAGATCACTCACAGAAAGTGTTACTAAAACCACCTATTTTCCAATAGAAACTGTATGATACAGTATTGAGCTTGTGGCTTCTGTAAAATGTGCGTAGATGTAGGGAGACACACGCTAATGTACATGCTAATACATGACTTAGATATTAATACATGACAGATATTAATACATGTCATATATTAATACATGACATATATATTAATACACGACAGATATTAATACATGACATAGATATTAATACATCACACAGATATTCATACATGACACAGATATTAATATATGACATATATATGAATACATTACATCGATATTAATACAGGACATAGATATTAAGGAAATAGATATCAATACAGGACATAGATATTAAGGAAATGGATATTAATACAGGACATAGATATTAAGGAAATAGATATTAATACAGGACATAGATATTAAGGAAATAGATATCAATACAGGACATAGATATTAAGGAAATATATATTTATACAGGACATAGATATTAAGGAAATAGATATTAATACAGGACATAGATATTAAGGAAATAGATATTAATACAGGACATAGATATTAAGGAAATAGATATTTATACAGGACATAGATATTAAGGAAATAGATATTAATACAGGACATAGATATTAATACGTGCTAAAAGATGAGCACCTATGCAGAGGGACAACATACTGTAACTGGAGTCATGATTTCAGATGGTTGACTTCATTGAACTCTGACCTCTTAAGACCAGGTGGAGCTTTCAGCTCCTCTGATTGGATCTGGGCAGCTCAGGGGATGAATGTGATTGGTTTAGACACGCTGTTTCTCAACATTTCAAAATCCAATTGCAGTGAGCCGATACTAGATCTCCCCGTCTAACTTTCTAACTAACTAATCTTTCCGCATTCTGCGTTCTGCATGTTTTACGTGACGCTTCCCGCAACTAACAGCGTTTCCTGTCTTGTGGCGTCCACCCAGGACGTGCGTTCAAAAATGGCCGCCTTTTTGCCGCTCCTGTGGTGTGAGATCCGAGGAGACGGACGGCCATGTAACCCGCTTGTCGTGGGGTGTGAGATGTGTACTAACACTGAGAGAGAAGCCCCTCCCCCTGAGGCTGAATATAGGGGCACTCAACAGGTACCACAACCCCTCCCAAATCAAATCAAATCAAACTTTATTTATATAGCGCATTTCAGACACAGAGGCAACACAATGCGCTGTCCCAAAGCCATGGCAGACATAGTGTTGATGGCCTATGGGCGTATGAAAGCGTGGTGTTGTGTCTAACCTGCATGCAGTGGCGTCTTTGAACCAGAAGGGGTCAGGCTTGTTCTTTTGGATATTCATAGTAAATCCCAGTGGGACAAAGGCACTACTTTTTCAATCTCTTCTCTTGGGGTAATCATTGATCTAGCAAGGTTGGATCAGGCAAATCAAGCTTTTCCCTGCTTAGCTCACACCTGGCAGATCAGATCAGCGATTAGTTCAAGGAAGCAAAGGAGAAAGGAAGGATGCATTTTGTTATTATTATCAGATAATTGCTTTTCTGTACCTCTGAGAGGATGGACATACATATCTACCATGGTGACAGTTCCACCTATTAGACTGGTACCAAGTCACCCCCCCTCCCCCCAAAAAACCTTTTCCAATAATGGATCAATTAAGTGTGATTAATCCCATTGACGTCTGCTTCATATACTTTGCCAGTCATGTACTTTGAGATCTGCAGCACTTCAAGTCAGGGGAGGGTTACTGGAGATCTATTTGGAATCTGTCCCCGAGTCCCCGAGGCTGACTGTCATTGGTCGCTGTGGTTCCAGGCCTGCGTCCCCACCGAGGGGGACG
>NC_140239.1:29909350-29946850 GCF_949987555.1 Borostomias antarcticus | reverse complement strand
GTAGGCACCATTTTAGCTGTTTTTGCTCATTTATTTTTGTGAAAGTCAATTTTATCGCACCCGTTACATTACATAAGTGCTATGCATATAGAGTTGACTCTCCTCATCCTCCTCTTCCAGGTTATCGGGACCCAAATGAGGAAGAAGATCGATCAGGTGAACGAGTTCTTCTCGGAGACTGGGGAAATCCACAGACAGTTGGTGGCAGCTAAGGGACAGGTGGCCGCCAAGATGGCGGAGTGTGAGTCGTCTGTCCAGAAGATCCAGGATGCACTGGGCCACCTCGCTGCCTTGGATCCCACAGATCTCTGTACACAAATACAGGTACATGTAAAATAAAATTTAAAAAGAAGCCATTTCTAAGGCCTCATTTTATGTTCAGATTGAGAAGTACATTTACACATAGTAATGTTGTAATAATAATAATAATAATAATAATGCATTTTATTTATAAGGCGCCTTTCAAGTCACTCAAGGTCACCGTACAGGATAAAAAAGACAATAAAATATACAATAGACAAAAGATACAAAATAAAAAAATAAAAAACGTCTTCTCTCTCGGCGTAGGAGCTGTCTGCACAGCTGCAGATGCAGGCGGAGCAGGCGGACGGCCTGATGGAGGAGCTGCGTCTCCTGGCCTCCGTCACCGGCCCACAGAGCCTGCAGGACCTGGCTGCAGACTGCCTGCGTCTGCAGGAGAGCGTCTGCGCAGCCCGGCAGCTTCTGGCTCTCACGACTGCGCAGGCTGAGGAGGACGTCCGGAGAATGGACAGGTACTAACAGTCACAGGTTTACACCGATTTTGGGGTTAACTCCAAAATCTGTTTGTCTAATGTGTTCAAAAATATGTTTTTCTATTTTTATCTTGCGAAACCCTACAGTATATGAAAGATGTGAAATGTTATGCTAATTTTCCATCTGTTCACTTTCTCAAAAAAAGACTTCTAAGTATATGCACATGGCCACTGACTGCAGACTTTGCACAGACCATAACACCATACTGCTTCAAGTTCAGTTCCATGTCATTTCATGAATGACGGGTCGTGAAACAAGTTAATCCTGCTCTCTCGAGTTCAGGATGCATTCTTCTTCCTAATCTCTCCGCTCAACCTGAATGTTACTGCAGTTTGTAAGTGGGTGTGTCGACTAATGAGAATTCCCACGTGTGCTAGTCTGCAGAAGCAGTGTGAGAGTCTAGAGCAGTGGTTGAAAGCGTCAGAACCGAAAGCAGAGGAAGGAGAGGACCTTCGTCGCCTGCAAAAGGAAGTACTCGAGCACAGGTAAACAATCTATCAAAAGTCTTTTCATTTCTCATCTCATATTTTATGCATATCCTACATCACGCATGTATATCCTGTGATGAAAATAATATTAGAATCGAAATTATACTAGTCACACATTGCAAGATTGTATGGCCTCCTCACACACAGACTTGACCATCTTCAATTTCCCTTGCAGTGAGCAGGCGGAGGCCCTTGTTGATCTGGTGACATCGTTACACAGAAGCACACTCAAGGGGTCGTCCTTCCTTCAGCACGCTGGCAGGCTACTGGAGCGCTTCCGCAGTCTCCAGACCAGCATACTCGCCTCCGAAGCCGATCAGAGATCTCTTGCTGCTGAGACCCAGGTCTTCCAGACGCTGGCAAGAGACACCGGCGCCTGGTTTACGGCCCTGCGACAACAGGTTGACTCTGTAGTCGATGATGGTTCTGCCACCCGTAGCCAGGCTGAACAGAAACTACTCACGGCCCAGGTGAGGGAGCTCATCCCAGGGATCATTAGTAACCATAGACCTGTTTTATGGTGAAGGGAGGCCTCTGGCTACCAATGGCACTTAATGTAAGCAACAATGAGTCTTTAAATATTAGTAACACAATACTAAGGTATTTGGTCCTTCTACAGTATGTGCATTTTCTTCAAAATATTCTAAATGGCCCATGGCAAAATAATAACAAAAAGTAATAATTGCATGTTATTATTATTATTATTATTATTATTATAATTATTGTTATTATTAGTGTTATTATTATTATACTTTTATCATTCATTCATTCATTCATTCATTCATTCATTCATTCATTTATTTATTTATTTATTTATTTATTTATTTATTTATTTATTTATTTATTTATTTATTTATTTATTTATTTATTTATTTATTTATTTATTTATTTATTTATTTATTAGTTTGTTATTTTAAATGTATCACCCCCTACCCTTTGTTGTGCTGTGCAGGCCGTGCTGAGTGTGATGTCTGAGGCCGAGTCTCGTCTGGAGGACCTGAGGTCTGCTGGACACACGCTCACTCAGCGACGGGGCTTCGGGAGGGCAGAGGTACTGGGTGTGCTTCAGACAGTCAACAGCACAGAGGAGCAGTGGAGATCTTTTTTACAGCCGGCTGAACCACATCGCAGGTTGGTGACCACATGGGATTAATGTGCAATTCTACAACGGAGAGTTTGGATACTTGATTCTGATTGGCTAGCAGCTGTGGTAAAATACTCTGTAACCCACGGCTGCGACTGCATAACAATTAGGATTAATGCGCCGTCAATCTCATCTCCGCTATCGCGTCGGGCCTAACAACGCCCCGTAGCTGTGGTAAAATTCCCTGTAACCCACTGCCTCTCGTGGTCAATTGCTTAAATATCTCACCTGGAAACACACGCTTGTGAATTTTTCTTGTATTCTATTGATGCTTCACAGGTTGATTCTGTTCTATTGATCCATCAAATAGTCATCCGCAATAGATATACCAATTAACTTCAACACAGATTATTATGATGCTACAGAGGATTACCATGCTGTATATTTTATTTTAATTTTCGTTCAACATCAGAATGTATGGGTTTGAATAAAATAATACAAGACAAGTTGCATAGTAATACAAGAGAAGTTGCAAAGTAGTGATGGGAAATTAACTCTACAAATCTGAATCTCTCTCCTCTGATGGGGCTTTCGTGTTTGTCTCCTTCCTTCTCTTACGAAGTGGTTTGCCTGTCTCTGTCTCTGAGCTGGTTGCTGGCTTCTCTTTTCCCATCATCATCGTTCCGCTCCTGCTCCTTTTGCCCGAGAAACTTGCCTCGCCCAGGATGTGGCTGGACGAGCTCAACCGGGCACCTTCAGTTTCAGAACTAAGGCCATCACTAAGCTCTCCCTCAAGTATAGAATATGAATCACTTGGCATTGGGAGGGCAGGTACATTGGAAGGTACACCCTCGCCTGAATAATATATGGGAATTGATAGGGAGGGTTTATAGATTCTTCGACTCTTCAAAGTCTTGCTGCCATTATGCTCATTCTCCTCCTGTGCCTCATAGCTGTAGTGGCGTTTTAAGGTGGTGCTCACCACTTCACAAGTGCATTGACCAAAAGTAGTGGCCTCGGGTGTCTGAGGGGGAAAGAATATCGCACTGGTGCGTCGGGTTTCTGTGCAGCTTCTTCCAGGCATATCCAGTTTGTCGTTACTCTCCTTGCGACTCTGGAAGGAAAAATTAAGTGCTTTTCTGGACTGCTTGGTCATATTTACCGAACTAAGAATGCCTTGATGTGTGGATGGTACTATGGCTGTATCATGTCCAAATGCCCTTGAAAAGGTGCTCGTCGCTGAGCTTGTTTTTAGGGGGCAGTGGGCCCTACCATCACAGGGGAAGTCCGCCTGCTGTTCCTTGGCATTGGACTCATCAATTGAATCTTCTACTCGATGCAGATTCCTCTTGTCTGTCTCCTCTTCATCGTCCCCAGTTAATATTTGGTAAGTGTATGGGGTTACGCTTCTGTCCTTTTGAAAAACCTTGCCCCTCTCGAAGGAGCGGCGGGGATCTTCATCAGACCATTGCCTGGGTGTGGAAAGCATCTTGGACTTTCCTTGAGGCACTGTTGATGGTGGTTCAGTCAGTTGCACAGGTGCAGGGAAAACACCAAACCTTTGCTCAGCCTTTTTGGATTCTGTAGGCATTTTAAACTCTTCTACAGAGTTTGCTAAGGCCCTACTGTGTTGTATAGGTTTATTGGACATCTCAATCCTTTCTCTGTGCACAGAAGATAGCCTTGCCGTTCTTCTTGGGGGTAAAGGCACCTTGAACACTACCTGAGGTTCTTGGGTCAGCTCAGTCTGTGGTTTCGGCTGAGGAGAGACCTCAGAACCATTGTGGGTCTTCAGACTCGGTTCAATCCCATGATCTGAGACTCTCTCCTCTGATGCTTTCGTGTTTGTCTCCTTCCTTCTCTTACGAAGTGGTTTGCCTGTCTCTGTCTCTGAGCTGGTTGCTGGCTTCTCTTTTCCCCTCATCATCGTTCCGCTCCTGCTCCTTTTGCCTGAGAAACTTGCCTCGCCCAGGATGTGGCTGGATGAGCTCAACCGGGCACCTTCAGTTTCAGAACTAAGGCCATCATTAAGCTCTCCCTCAAGTATAGAATATGAATCACTTGGCATTGGGAGAGCAGGCACATTGGAAGGTACACACTTGCCTGAATAATATATGGGAATGGATAGGGAGGGTTTATAGATTCTTCGACTCTTCAAAGTCTTGCTGCCATTATGCTCATTCTCCTCCTGTGCCTCATAGCTGTAGTGGCGTTTTAAGGTGGTGCTCACCACTTCACAAGTGCATTGACCAAAAGTAGTGGCCTCGGGTGTCTGAGGGGGAAAGAATATCGCACTGGTGCGTCGGGTTTCTGTGCAGCTTCTTCCAGGCATATCCAGTTTGTCGTTACTCTCCTTGCGACTCTGGAAGGAAAAATTAAGTGCTTTTCTGGACTGCTTGGTCATATTTACCGAACTAAGAATGCCTTGATGTGTGGATGGTACTATGGCTGTATCATGTCCAAATGCCCTTGAAAAGGTGCTCGTCGCTGAGCTTGTTTTTAGGGGGCAGTGGGCCCTACCATCACAGGGGAAGTCTGCCTGCTGTTCCTTGGCATTGGACTCATCAATTGAATCTTCTACTCGATGCAGATTCCTCTTGTCTGTCTCCTCTTCATCGTCCCCAGTTAATATTTGGTAAGTGTATGGGGTTACGCTTCTGTCATTTTGAAAAACCTTGCCCCTCTCGAAGGAGCGGCGGGGATCTTCATCAGACCATTGCCTGGGTGTGGAAAGCATCTTGGACTTTCCTTGAGGCACTGTTGATGGTGGTTCAGTCAGTTGCACAGGTGCAGGGAAAACACCAAACCTTTGCTCAGCCTTTTTGGATTCTGTAGGCATTTTAAACTCTTCTACAGAGTTTGCTAAGGCCCTACTGTGTTGTATAGGTTTATTGGACATCTCAATCCTTTCTCTGTGCACAGAAGATAGCCTTGCCCTTCTTCTTGGGGGTAAAGGCACCTTGAACACTACCTGAGGTTCTTGGGTCAGCTCAGTCTGTGGTTTCGGCTGAGGAGAGACCTCAGAACCATTGTGGGTCTTCAGACTCGGTTCAATCCCATGATCATGCTCAGGATACCTCTCATTCATTTGCTGGTGTTTAATAGGTGGCTGAAAAACGCCATGGGTCTCTGTTGGCAACCTAGTCCCTTGTCTGGTCATTGTAGGCCTTTCAAATACATGCCATGTGTTTTGAGATGCCAGAGACTCTTGGGGGGATTGAAGGAGCTCCTCGATATATTTGGGCTCAACAGGTCTTGAGCACACGTCAGTCCTTTGCATGGGTCCACAGCACAGCTTAACCCTTTCAGTGTGTCCAGAAGACGGTTTTGAAGCGCTTTTTGGTGGGAGAGGAATTTTTAAAATGCTGTCTGCCTCTTGAGCAGATTCACTATTTTCACTTGGCGGAGCAGTGGCGTCCAGATTCCTTTTAAGCCACCGTTTGTTCTTGAGACACCGCACATGCTGCTGACTAATTCCTTGGCCGGAATCAGAGCAGTGCTCAGTCCATTGCTGATGTTCAACCGAAAGTTCAGTTGTTCGTCCTGACTCGCAAGATGGCTCAAGAGATGACTCAACCACTTGTTCATGTTTAGGAGATAACTCCATCCCTGGAGTGGGTTCTGGGGAAACATCAGGAGATAACTCCATCCCTGGAGTGGGTTCTGGGGGAACTTCAGGAGATAACTCTATCCCTGGAGTGGGTTCTGAGGAAACTTTAGGAGATAACTCCGTCCCTGGAGTGGGTTCTGGGGAAACTTCAGGAGATAACTCTGTCCCTGGAGTGGGTTCTGGGGAAACTTCAGGAGATAACTCTATCCCTGGAGTGGGTTCTGGGGGAACTTCAGGAGATAACTCCATCCCTGGAGTGGGTTCTGGGGAAACTTCAGGAGATAACTCCATCCCTGGAGTGGGTTCTGGGGGAACTTCAGGAGTTAACTCCATCCCTGGAGTGGGCTCTGGGGAAAACTGAGTGCCTTGGTCGGGATCTGGAGAAACATACGGTTGGTGTTCGATCTTAATGGAAATTTCAAATCCTACCTCAGTGTTTGTATAGGAATCCTGAAACTGCCCAATCCCATCCATGCACCCTGTGGAACACACACTTTGCTTCGATGTGAGATGTGGCTTGAATTCTCCATGGGACTCTTGAACTGGCTCAACATGTTGTTCAGGCTCACCGGAATCACTAACAGCTTTCCATTCATTTTCTAATTCTATCAGTTGCATGTGCTCAGAACAATGATCACGCTCTTGTGATTGCTTGATCACATCTTGAGGTTCTACTGACATTGCAGATGGAGATTCTTGCTCAGACTTGCTGGGCATTTCAGAAACTTCCCAGGAGATTGGATATTGCTTAGTACAGTGTTGGTGTTCTGTACAGTGTGTGGTTTTTGGAGATGATTGCTTTGTCAGTCTGCACTCAGTAGATACATCGACCTCTTGATAGATAGGTAACACTTCAATCCCTTGTTTGCTTTTGGGAAAAGGCCCAATCTCTGGCCATTGGTCAGAGGATTCCATCTCTTGCCAGGCTTCTGGAGAATACTTGAGCTCTGCTTCAGACTTTTCACACGGGGTAGCAGGTTGCTCAAGCACACGGGACATATCAAATAATTGTGAAGAGATTGAAGTGGTCTCTGTGCATCTGTTGTGGTCAAGGGATGACTCATGCCTATCCTCTTGCTTGGCCAGTAACTCAATTCCTTGATGGTGTTCTGTGGAAGGCTTAGTTCCTGTGTAGGGTACAGGATTCTCTTCAGTCTGTTTCAGCTCAGTCTGTGCTTCGGGCAGAGTGGATACCTCCAACACTTCCCAGGAACAGGGGGGCATCTCCATACCTTCACTCTCTAGGCATGTTTCAGTTCCCTGCTGTTTTTTGGTTTCATTTGAAATTCCTTCTCCCAGTGATAGAGTGCCGTGGTGTTCGCTGCCCTTGCACTCGAGGGCTGGAGGTTGTGGAGAGACATCAGACATTGAGTCCTGATTTTCTTCATCACTCTCCACAGTACAAGAAGAAGATGAAGCCAGGGGGCTGTTTGGGAATTGAGGAGATCCTTCCGATGAAGACGAGTCAAGTTCTTCAAAGCAGTCCATGTAGACATCACTCTCCACAATACAAGAAGAAGATGAAGCCAGGGGGCTGTTTGGGAATTGAGGAGATCCTTCCGATGAAGACGAGTCAAGTTCTTCAAAGCAGTCCATGTAGACTGAGGCGGGAGAAAGACATTCCTCTTCCTCAAGCTCCTCCAGTGCCTCCACATAGGGGGGGTCACTCATCTCCATCCCTGTGGGTGTAAGGGGAGAGAGACCGTCCTTCTGTGGGTGTTCTAGCCAGAGATCAACAGTGAGCATGTCTTCAGGATTTTCACCATCCAGAAATAGAAAAGGGAAACGTGTGTCCAGTCCGGACGGGCTTTCTGTGGAGGTCAGACAGGCAGGTGCAACAGGCCTTGAGGTTGTTTTTATTCTGGAGGTATCACCTGTAGGTCTCTCCTGTGTTTGGTCAGGTGCAGCATTGTTGTCTAGCTGGTGCAGGGAATATCCGACAGGATGCTTGCAGCTGGGATCCAAATTGTTACAACAATGGCTATGAAGAGAAGCAGGATCAGAGTTGTTTGGTGTAGTAGTGTGTTGAGCACACCCTCGATTTTGCCTGCACTCTGTCAAAAAAAAGAAAGAATGTGTGATGAGTTAAAAGCATGCAGGCTCAATATTTTTTATTTTGTCAGGAGAACATACAGTATACATATGTAAGTGGTTTAGAGTATGGAGTTTAATGGGACACATTTTAATTACACTAGATTTCTCTCAGTGACCTCTTGCTCCATATCTACTCTGTTTTGCTCACCTCTCAGGTCACAACAGCTGTAAACTTGGCAGTTTGAGTACAGCAGACAAGTAATGCAAAGCGTGAAGAAAATATTTAGACTGTTCATTTCTGCTCCCATGCTGTTTGGCAGTAAAATCAATGCACACTGATTTAAGGTACCATCATTGAAAGGTGGTTGTAGATAGCAACCTGATTATAAATACATGTTCTCACAGGGTAGACCAACTGCAGTACACCCATCAAACAAACACAGTAACCTAGACTTACAGTTCTGGTGGGTGTTGAGGCCTATTAGAATAGCAGTGCCCATCCTTTCTGCTACTGGTTTTCTATTGCATTTCCCACAAAGAGCTTCATTCCACTCTTTAATCCATTTAATCTAAGTTAGTCTGAACAAAATGTTTCCATGCCAGGACCATGACTACTGTATAAGCAAAACGATATGGTATGGTATAGCCTACACATTGTGATCCAAATGTTAATTTGATTAATTTCAAGCGGTGTCTAACACTTTGTATAATAATCTTTTATTTACTGTATGCTATTGACTCTTCTTTATTGAAAAACTTTCAATACAGCCTACACTACAGCACAAATGGGAGTGGTGCAGGTGTTGTACTGTACATACCTGAACAATCTACATGGTGCCGATGGATTACAGGATCCATTTTGTTGAAAAATCCTTTCTTAGTTGAGTAATTCCATTTAGTTTTTTTGTTGTTGTGCTAAAAAATCAATATTACCTGGTAGGTAAGTTTTAGTAATTACTTTGATGTCACTCTGGCAATTTTCTTGACTGGTCCTTGACTAATGACATCATAATGTCACTCACTTTGTCCTTGTCCTGTGACATGGATTCAGTCATAATGACAAACTGAGTGATGTCATAGAGTAAATAGGATTACATAATATATTATTACTATGGCAGTAATAACTACATTTTGTTGTTATGAAATGCAATAACAAAAGTTATTAGCATCTTTAGTTTATAATAGCCTACCTGCATGTTATGAAATTAAACATTTTAATATTGTGTACAGAGTAGGTGCAACAATAGTGTCTAATGTCACTCTCTGTACATCTAATTCATTTACTTTTGAGACAATCTATCCTGGTTGATCTAGTAGTAGTGAGCAAGCTAGTCAACTCCAACGTGAGGTCAGGATTTGTAGCCTAATTGTGATCAGCTGCTTTTCAAGCAGCGCCCCCCCATCTCCAACTAGGACTAGTGCAGAAGTGAAAGTGAAGTTTACAGCAGAAAAGTTCTGTTTCGAATGGTACCTTTGATTCAACATTTGGCTCTTGATAGCACAGGAGAGCATACTGAGACTGAGACTTTTGCATAATCCTGCTAACAAACAAACAAACAACCAAGAAACCTCTCGTGGTCCCGCCCCGTGATTCAGACCCACTCCAAGATTTAATGGATTCTAAGTTGAATCATGCTACACCCTTCCTTCAAGATTCGTGAAAATCGGTCGAGTAGTTTTTCCATAATCCTGCTAACAAATAAACAAACACAAGAACACACGCTACAGAAAACATGACCTCTCACCCTGCGCTGTCTCTGGGGCGGAGGTAATTACCAGACAAGAGAAGTAACCACAGGCTTATAGAAATCACAGATCACAGCTTATTTGAGTTTCTGCAGAAATGAATACCAGCACTGTAATGAGCCTATCACAATCAATCAATCAATCAATCAAAGCTTTATTTGTATAGCGCATTTCATACCCAGAGGCAACACAATGCGCTTTACAGAGAACAAGGGAGGTGGGCATACGACCCACCTCTACATATTCCAGAGGGAAGCAAAAAAACAGCAGCTTCATACTGCCTGGAGACGTATGATTAACAGATGTAAAAGCAACTCAAGGTTACTCAGTGAGTGTCAGCTCAGCTCAGAGATTACATTGATCTAATATCTTCAATCACACACTAATGACAGTGCCAGAGGCCAATTTAATGTTGGCGGCTGGTAAAAAGAAAAAGAAAAAGAAAAAAAAGTGTGAACCCTTTTTCATGCATGATGGCTGTTGCTGGGTGAACGCTGGCGCAAGTAGCTGCCACTGCCCTACACATCCTAAAAAATAAAAAGTTTTCCACTTTTCTTTTATGCTAATTGACACATTTGGGATTTTTTGGATTGATATTTATAACTATTTTGTTATTGTTGTAACTTTGTAAATTTTGTGTCTGTATTTACTTGTTTTTAACCATGTACGTGACCTTGAGTGTTATGAAAGGCGCCTTGAAATAAAATTCATTATTATTATTATTATTATTATTATTTCCTATCGTTTGAATCAAGTCTTCCTCCAATCTCTTGTTCCCTCTTTTCCAGTCTCGTGCAGTCAGAGTCTGAGCTCCCGTCCTTCCTGTCTCAAAGGCAGCAGGCGCGCTCCCTGGCCGAGGAGCTCCAGCACCAGACAGCCCAGCTTGCTCTGCGCTTCCCCTGGCCAGGAGCAGCTCAACGAGGGCAGACTGCCCTCCAGGCCCAGGGTCTGCTGGACCAGACCGAAGCTTTGGGGCCGACCTTCTCCGCCCTGCGAGCCCAGAGGAAGGAGCTGGCCCGCCGCACCAAGGACCGCATCTGGGAAGACCCTTCCTGGGCCGCGCTGGAGGACTGCCAGCCCTCGCTGGTCAAAGAGCTCAATGTAGGTAGACTGAAGCTGAATGTTTTTGTTTCTGACTTGAAGCTTCACAATCCACTTAATCACTTAATCACTTTCCCCTTAACCAGGGGCTGTGTTTAAGCCTTGAGGACGGTGTGTGTAGAGAGAAGAGGTGTGTCCAGTTAGTACAGGATTGCCGCCACGCTCTAGACTCCTTCCAGGAGAGGATGGCAGGATTTAAAGACCAGACGGCAGACCTGAATCAACTGAATGCTGATGTAGTGGCCCAGGAGGTGAGATGCACCAGGATGTGTGTCAGGACACACACACACACACACACACACACACACACTTGCCCATGCGCACGCACGCACGCACGCACGCACGCACGCATGCACACTCACTCACTCACTCACTCACTCACTCACTCACTCACTCACTCACTCACTCACTCACTCACTCACTCACTCACTCACTCACTCACTCACTCACTCACTCTGTCTCTGTATCCCTCTCCCTCTCTGTTTCCCTCTTTCTCTCTCTCTCTCTCATTCTCTCTCTCTCTCTCTCTCTCTCTCTCTCTCTCTCTCTCTCTCTCACAAACACACACACACAGACACACACACACACACACACACACACACACACACACACAAACACACACCTGTAGATCCAAAAGCCCAATTGATACAAAGATTTAACGAGAAATTTTGAAATTTGAAAACTGAATTTGAATGTGCCCCAGCAGGCTTTGCTACAGGAAGTGAGAAGCATGGAGAAGGAACTCCTGGAGCTGGTGTCTCTAAAGGACTTCCTGTTGAGCAGCTGCACAGACGAGGGTCAGGCCTTTCTGTCGCCGCAGGTCAAAGACCTCGGTGACCATAAGGAGGCGCTAGAGAGGGCGCTGGAGAGCTGCATCAGGGAGAGGATGGTCCAGCTGGAGGAGACGGCTCAGAGAGACCTGCAGTTCAAGGAACAGGTGTCCAGCCTGCAGGTGGCGCTGCAGGGCTTGTCTGAGCGTCTGGCCAGCCAGAGGGAAATCCCCCAGGGGCTCGTTGATCTCATTCAACTAGAGCAGCGCTGGAACAGCCTGAAGGTAAACAAAAAGCTGATACTTTTTAAAGGTTACCAAAAAGTATATACTTAAAAAAAAATATATATATATATATATATATGATATAATTTTAATATATCTACTTAAAAAAAGTAATAAAAATAATAATAATATATATATATATATATATATATATATATATATATGAATAAAGTAGCTGGTCATTATTATAAAAGCAACCCTGCCAAACCGAACGCAGACCTTAGTCATGATGACTCACTCACTCATGAAGACTGTTTACCTCAGGACTGTGAACAGAGCTTGACAGAGCTTGCAGCAAGAATTCATGACCTTCGAACTGCAGAAGGGCTTCCAGAGGATGTGATTCTGGCTGTGGATGCAGTTGCCAAAAACCTTGACAGGTATGTTCTGTGCCTCACAGCTCCCAGTGTTTGAAGTGGTACAAGTACAGTACAGTATGTACGGTACTGTTACAGCTAAAGCACATTGTGTTTCCTCTGTGTATGAAAGGCGCTGTACAAATAAAGTTTGATTTGATTTGATACAGTATTGAAATGTTTTCCTCCTCTCTCCTCATCTCTCCTCATCTCCTCATCTCTCCTATTCTCTCCTCATCTCTCCTCCCCTTTCCTCTCCTCTCTCCTCATCTCTCCTATTCTCTCCTCATCTCTCCTCCTCTCTTCTCCTCTCTCCTCATCTCTCCTCCTCTTTCCTCTCTCCTCTCTCCTCATCTCCTCTTCTCTCCTCATCTGTCCTCCTCTCTTCTCCTCTCTCCTCATCTCTCGTAATCTCTCCTCCTCTCTCCTGCTCCCTCACCCCTACTCCTCTCTTGCTCTGTTCGTAGTCTGAGGCCATGCTTGTGTGAAAGGCAGCAGGGCTTGGCTGACCACACAGCCGCCAGCGTGAGAAAGACTGCGGGCCAGCTGCAGCGCTGGAGCCAAGAGGCCCAGTCACAACCCCGAGATTCCACCCAGGTAAACACCGCTTCGCTAAAACAACTATCTATCCGTTCTTGTGTTCTTTCATCTGTTCATCTCCCCATCCGTGCGTGCATCCATCGGTCAACACATCCCGTATTTCTAGCCAGCATGGAAATACTGTTTCCAGGGAAGTCTGGCAATGCAGATAATATAATTCCCCATTTTGAGTTAATACCAGGCAAGGCAAGTTTATTTGTAGAGCACATTTCAGCAACAAGGCAATTCAAAGTGATTTACGTGAGACATTAAAAGCATCAAGACAAAGTGCAACACATAAAAGGTCATATAAAATGAAATGCAAAAAAGGACATTTCAAACTAAATAATAAAATACAAAATAATAAATTTAAAAAAATACAGGAATACCAGAGTTATATTGGTCCTCTTCTTTTCACTGCTGCAGTAATACAGCTTTGCAGGGGCATTTCCCAGCCAAGCTATTATAGAAATGTCACAAGCACACCTGGGATCACTCTTGAGCCATTAAGAGCACTCTCATTTTGGAATTTGTTAATAAACATGTTTTTGTAGAACATTGAGTTTTGAACAGAATGTTTGATAGAACATAACAGCTTTTGGTTTCCTAAGCAATTCATGTTGCAGCCTTCATTCAGCTTGGCTTAATACATTGATCGATTTATACATTAGTTAACATTGATTGGTTGGTTGGTTGATTGATTGATTTATTGGTTAATTGATCGATTGGTTAATTGATTGATTGATTTATCGATTGATTCATTGATTGGTTGATTGGTTGATTGGTTGATTGGTTGATTGCTTGATTGATTGATTGATTGATTGATTGATTGATTGAATATTCATTAGTAATCAGCCTCTATGCACTTGTATATCTTTGTCTGGTGATGAAGTAAACATGTTGAAAATAGGTGATCTGAAGGGGCTCTGGTATTCCTCCTCTACAGGCCACACTGAACGCAGGGTTGCGACTCCAAAAAACTCTACGAGAGGCTCTCTCACAGCCAGCCTTCCTACACAGCTGCCTTGGGAAGAAGCGCTCAAAGAAGCTGGTGAAAAACAGCTCAAACGTCCTCAGCAACAGTGAAACTCTGCTCACATCCCTATCCCAGGTGAGCTACCAGCATCCAGTCATAAAACTCAATCAGCTACTATCGAATCATAACGATGTCAGATTGTAAGATTTATGTTGCTTCTTATTTATTGGTCACTTTAATAAAAAAAAGATTTGTATATAAATATACAATACTGTGGCAGGTGTATATATTTTCATACCATGAGGCCATAATGATTGTTGATTTTATTGTAGATGGCTGATGGCAGTGAAGAGGTGGACTCAGACCAGAAGAGAGCGGGCGTCACACCTGACGAAGGCCCCGTGAGCAGTAAAGGACCCCTTTTACCACAACCTGTTGAGACAGTTAGCATGGAAGGGATTGAGTCGGCTCATGCGTCAGGCCCGGAGCCCGGGAAACATCCAGAAAGAGACACAGAGACACGAACGCAAAGCAACAGAGTCCACTCTGGAGGATCAGGAGACACTGGTGAAAAACCTACCAGGAAAACGAAAGACCAGCGAAAGAGAGCTAAAGCCAAAAAACGGGACGTGGACCGCATTTCCCAGAACACCTGGCAAAAAGAGAGATCGGCCACAGACGTGGCTGACGGGCGGAGTCAAACACGGACGCACAAGGGAGATACCTCAAACCAAACTCAAATCGCCGGCTCTGATATCCTAGCCACTCTCCCTCCAAAGACCAAGACCAGCATCCAACGTGGGGGGACAACGTCCCGCCAAACGGAGCCAAGTCACGGAGACACAACCAAACCTCCCCAAAAAATAGCCACTGTCAACCAGCCAGAGAACCATGATGGCTGTACTCTAGACCCTCTGATGGGGGAAGTCAGTGAACG
Organism: Borostomias antarcticus; assembly: GCF_949987555.1. Lineage (NCBI taxonomy): Eukaryota > Metazoa > Chordata > Actinopteri > Stomiiformes > Stomiidae > Borostomias > Borostomias antarcticus. Next base: position 29,932,090 of record NC_140239.1, on the reverse strand, counting down.
ATTCACAGACACGATGCCCAGTAGTGGTACTCAGACCGAACAAGAGTCGCCCCTGAAAGTAGTCACCATCATCCCGGTTACAGATTTAGATGCTAACCGCACTGACAAAACTCTCCATCAGGAAGGACCTCCTTCCTCTACTAACCAGGAGTCTGAGCCCCATAGCTTCGTGGAGCTGAGGACAGAGGTACAGTCAGAGGTTGGAACACATCTCAGACGTGTGTGTGAGGGGTCACATACACAAACACACCCAGCGGAGGAATTGCAATCAGACACAAACGTACAACCAATTAAGAAATGTCCGTCACAGACTGATACTCAACACCGAGAGGAGTCCAGTGGCGCTAAGAAAGTGTTTACAATCATGTTAGACATGGAGGTGCCTCAATCTGAGTCTCAGGGTATTCGGGCCACGCAGCCCTCGGGAGGAAGTGGCCCGGATACATTCACCTCACAAGACTCGGAGTTGCCTTATATAAAGGGTGACCGCACTCACATGTCTACCAAGAGAACCACAGAGAATAAAACCATGCAGCCCACCAAGTCAAAGAGCAGGAACAGGAAGCATCCTAAAGCAGAGGGCACCAAGCCGAACGAGAGTGAAACGGAGAGAGCCAAGTCGAAGAGCCTCTTGGAATTGAAGGGAACGGAGTCAAAACGCCTTGACGAGTCTCAGTTGATGAGTCCCCCATTGCAAGCCCCCTCGGTGTCAAAGAACACAGAGGTGATGGGATCAAAAACAAAGAGTGATGCACCCAAGGGCCCCAAAATAAAAGGGAAAAGTTCCAAGATCCTTGAATTGACAGCCCCGGGGGTAACATCCGCTGAATTAAAGATCGGTCCTCATTCTGAATCGGGGATCACTGAACCAGAGTCTGCTGAACTGGGACAGACGTTGTCCCCAGACATCAGAAAGGCAACAACTACAGACCATGCTCCCACAGGCCGGACTGACGCCATGCTTTCACAGACCACAGACCAGACGTGCCACCGACGTGTCTCAGACCAGCTCCGGTCTAGCAGCAGGCCCCAGACTGACGGAGGTGATGCAGCAGAGTCTTCTGTCCCACTGAGGGAATCTGCAGCCCCAGACTCCAGGGAGGGCAGGAGTGAGACACCCTCACAGGAACAGGAACAGGTTGGGGATTTTTTTTTTGTCCTGAGCCCCCTCACTTTTATCTTTCTTTCTTTCTTTCTTTCTTTCTTTCTTTCTTTCTTTCTTTCTTTCTTTCTTTCTTTCTTTCTTTCTTTCTTTCTTTCTTTCTTTCTTTCTTTCTTTCTTTCTTTCTTTCTTCCTTCCCTCCCTCCTCTACCCTATCTCTCAGTGACCTGAGTTCTTGTGATGTGTTCTGCACCGTTGGCTACGTCAGAGGATTTTCCGGACGAGCACCGAGCATGTTGAATCTACGTCAGAGCGAGCGGGCACGTCGATTAAGAGATACAAGTGCTTGGCTGTTACAGACGTTACGGGAGTGACCTGCAGTAGCCTGTTACTCCTAGTATTGAAACACATTACAGCAGGTTACTTGAAAGAACAGAAATAGGGCCTATAAACTGTAACATGTAGGCTACAGTAACAGCTCTATAGCCTAATATACTAGGGGCAGGAATTAACCTAACCCTAACCTAAATATATGGATTCAGAGATCACGTGACAAATAAATTCCAGTAGGCTAACCGTCGCTAGCTGCTGAACAGAGAATTGGCTATCCCGGCTAGGCCGCGCACTGCTCGCAGCAGAAATTGAGTCTCACTCCTGATGAAGCTGATTCTGAAACCTCCAAGCGTTTCTTTTGAAAGCTGGGAGATTGGTTGATCAAACAAAAGTTGCTCTGCTTATACACCTCCTCTCTATACATGTTTCGTTTGACTGACCTACAAAATGTCATCGTTTTGATACGTAAAAGAAGCTCTGTCGAGCCAGACGTGGTTCTGAATCCCCTCTTTTTCAAGGTGCTGAGATCTAGTCCCAAATCCGTTACCCTACAAAATAACATTTGATTAAAAACAGTAAGAAACAGAGGTTGACAACCCAACAAGTACTTCATTACCTTTTTGATGATACAGACTACAACTAGTACAGTATGGTATTTATTCTCACACAGGCACAGAACGTACACAGTAGTTGCCCGTGAGCAGAGCGCTCAAATGCAAATTTGCGAAAAGTTCTTTTTGCCCCGACACAGTGGACGTTAGTTCTCTGACGTGTCTGACACCTTTAAGGTGAAGTTCATTTGATTTCACTGAGCATCACCCACACTCAGACATCAGTCTGCACTTGTCTGACATTTACAGCTCATTTGCTGCGCCTCTTCGATCTGTGTACCAAGACCAGGTAGTTATCAAAAGTAGAAAAGACATTCTCTTCTCCTGCCTCGAGGAGTTTTTTAGGAGTGTCAGTGAGAGCAGTCACTTAGTCTTCTCCCAAGGATATTTGACATTTCCAGGCTCTGTTTTTTTTTTTTCTCCATCATTCAAGATCCTACTTGAAGAGCTAGGCTATTATTCTGCAATGCATTTGGTGTTATAATGGGCATCGCACAGTTTGACATTTGAAGGTCACAAGTAATCTCAACGTCAAATTGTAGAAAATGCTTTTTCATGCTACTATATTTTTCTTTCCAGAGGAATTTGCTCCCCCTAGACATGTTTCCTTGCCAAGACCCAATTCACAAACCTGTACTCATTAAACTCATTAGTCTTTCGTTTGCCTATTCACTATAGACATGACATGGTGGAGGGTTAATTATATTTAACTACATATTAAATAAACCTTTATTCTTTACGTTACTTTGCATAATTTCATGTCACATGTCGGCCGTAGTCTGCAGTCTCCTCAAACCAGTTCCCACTGTTTTCGTGTCCCCAGGCCATGCCTGCCTCGACACACCTTTGGCTGTGACCCATTCTATTCTTCTTAAAATGCATCCTTCCTTATCCTCCTTTACCTACAGTAGTGTTCGCTAGGAGAGTAGGAGAGAATGCATCTTCAAAGTATTGGAACGGGGCCCTTCTCCCTCAGGGTAGAACTAGCTGCTTAGCCAGTTGCATTCTTGCTTTAATAGCTGCACGGACTCGCCGGGCCGGGTAAACACTGCAATCTTTCGCTGAGAGGGAGGGAGAAAAAACAACCAGGTTTGTTATTATCTAGGTTAAACACGAGATATGAGCAGCGATGTGACAGCGCCTCGTTGCTTCCAGATGTTTCCACAGCCCCTGGACGGGAGCAGGGCCGAGGGGAGCGCTCTGGTTCTGACTCGGGGGCTGACGGGCGACGTTGGGGGAATGGAGGCTGCGGTCGGGGGGCTGGCGTCCGGGGATTCCCCTCGCAGCATGTCCACCATGCAGGGAATCCTTTCTGAGGCGCGGGGGTTTGTGGAGGGGAGTGCCATCACTAAGGTGAGTAGAGGTATACTATACGTACCCGCCAGGATATAGGTTACAGTATGGAACGGGGTCTAGCGAGAGGCTTTGTAATGTTAAAGCTGTGGAGAATGTTTCTCTTTTGGATAACAGTTCAGTCCCGAACATGTGACATGACATGAAGCTCAACGTCTCAGGACTGACTTATCATCACACTTGAATCCATTTTTTCACATTATAACCACTAATTCTGATGTTGCCTTTGCTCTCACATGGGTAAATCGGTAAGCTAAATATGTTTTTATCCACAAAGTATGTAAACAGTCCAGTGAACTGCATGGATCACTGACTTGATTTGAAGTTGCCTGGGCTTGACGATAGGGTATTCCCAAGATGCCTGTGGCAGGAAGCAGCACAGGAAGGAGTCCATCAGATTATGGGATTTCCTCTGGGGCTCTGGAAACTCTCAGTGACTCTAGCACATCTTCTTTTTGGATGCAATCTGTAACCATCATGTCCAGCTATGACCTCTGTCATTGAGTTATCATTTGAGGGCGTATGATTTGCAAGTGTATCCGATTGTTTTATAGATATGCCACTAGGCTGAATTACCACTGGAAAAAGTGAATGTGTCCCTGATTGTACCTTCAATATCATACATTACATACAGTACATAATAACATTTATGTATGTAATGTATGTCAAGCACCTCTTTTTTTTTACGAAGGGTTAATTTGTAATTCAGTTTTTCTTCTTTGTGTCCAAGGGAGCTCCGCATGTTGATCCGACTTGGTACCTGGCGCCCTCACCCAGAGAACCACAGACCCGGCTGCGCCAGACGGTCCTCAGGGTTCTAGGGTGCCGGTACCAGCCGGCCCAGCTTGACCCTACAGCCATGGCCCGGCAACTACAGGAGGCTGAGGTGAGAGACTCGTTTTTTTTGTTTTTATTTACCTTGAATTTTAGTTGTTCCAAGAAAGGACTGAGATCCCTGGTACTCTGACTGAGGGCGGCGGTCTTTCTGGCGGTCTGCATTGCAGGTCTGCCGAGGCTCGGTGCTGGAGCAGGTGGCTGCGATAAATGGCGCTGGCGCCAAAGAGACTTGTGGCCCGGAGGCCATGGAGGGGCGGTGGAGAGTCGCCATGCTGGAAGCTTCCGCCACAGTACAGGTCAAAGAGGCTCAACTCCGCCTGGTCACTCAGTATCACGAGCAGATGCAGTTGATGCGAGACAGCCTGGACGCACTAGCAGCTGAGGTGGCGGACTACAGCTTGTAAGTGAACCAGCCGACTGATCCGTACTACTGCACAGTTGTGAAGTTATAACAACCTTTGCGGGTAACTGCTTACTTAACATGTTATTTTATGGTTCTTTCACAATCTCCCTCTGTTCTTGGGGATGTGGCAGGGACGCTTTGGGAAGCAGCGACCTTCAAGTTGAAAAACTCCGCACCCTCCTGTTTGCCATGAAGCAGCAGAAAGCCGTGATCAGGGAGCTGCTCCACTTGTGTAGCCAGGTGTCGGCCCACCTGAGCGAGGCCGAGGTCTCCGGGGCTCTCCTCCCTGATCTCAGGGATCTTCACGACGAGTGGAGGTTCGTAGAAGGGACCTGCAACAGGACCATGTGGCACGCCTTGGTTTCCTCCTCTCAGACGGACAGCCTTCTACAGGAGGCGAAGCAGCTGCATATCAGGCTTGAAGCTCTTCAGATGTCCAGCTCTCTCATGCAGTCCTTTCAATCGCAGCAAGACAGCCACCGAGTTTTAGAATTGATCCTAAAGGTTGTCGACCTAAAAGCGTTTAACCAGCAATACTTACACCTGCTGGGTTTATTGGAAGATCTCTCCCAATTTGCGCTAGGACAAAAAGAGAAGGAGAAGATTAACAATGTCTTTCTTGGTTTGAAGTCATTGTTCGATCTCAATCAGAAGCAGCTTGATGTGCAGCCCCCTAACATTGTCAACTCCTCTCTAGATAAAATCACCAAGCAGATACAGGAATGGGTCACCTGGGCAAAACAGGCTGAGAACCATATCACGTTAGGGAGAAGGCTGGGCCTCTTCCCTGAAGAAGCCCGTACACAAATTACCAGGATGAGGAAACTGCAATCAGACATTGTGTCCATGCAGTTTAAGGTGCACTCAGAAATAGGAGACATGAGAGCACTAACCTCAGACCTTGACAAGGGGGATATTGACAAAGTGCTGATCACACTGAACACCCTGGAGAAACTCTATAAAGCCATCACTGACAGCTCTGCTTGCACTCTAAAGGAAATGGAGTATTCCCTGCAGGGAAGGGAGAAGCTATTAGCCCAGATCACAAAAATGGATGCCTGGCTAGCGGGTGCACACATTGAAAGAGAACTTTCCACAGATGTAGAGGATGGAGTAGCAGCCACATTGCCAGAGTTGGAAAGGAAGCTCAAATCCCACCAATCTACCATGAAGGATGTGGAAAGACAACTGTCCTTCGCCGATACCTTCCTGGAGAAAACCAAAGAGATGGCTCCGGAGTTGAGTCCGGCAGAGAGCCATTACCTGATCAACAAGGTCATGGGCCTTCGGCTAGAGCTGGACGGAATGCTGGCCTGTGAGAAGGTCACCATCTGGGAGCTTGAAGAGCTTCTTCATGTCCAGCGCTCTTCAGCTGAGGAGCTGGCCAATGTCCAGAAGAGCTTGAGACAGATAGCGGTTGATCTGGAGAGGCAGACGTTCCCGGTGACCGAAGACACCCTCTCGACCACTGAGCACTTGATGCACATGCTCCTGGAACACCAGTGTGATATACAGGAACTCCAGCATTGCCAGGAGGACCAGAGAGGCGCCCTCTTGTGCACCATTGCTGAACTGCAGGAAAATATAAAATCTCTTGACGGCCACGCCATGGAGCACGGGAAGTACCTGAGCCTCAGGCAACACATGGAGGGCGCCAGGGATGCGGTGGAGGGACGAATCAAAGTTTCCAAAGACAGGAGCGTCAGTGTGGGTGAGAGGTTCAGGCTATGCCAGGCTCTCCTGGTGGAACTTTCTCTGGTGAAGGCAAAATGCCAAGAGGCCGCAGACCAGCTGGAGGCCATATCTCAGGACTTGTACCCATCCCAGATTACTTCAGAGAGACAGAAGATCCACCAGGCCATGGAGGACCTGGTCTCCTGGGAACTCGCCATCACCAATGACATCAAAAGCCTGGAGGAGAAGCTTCTAGAAGGTCTCTGCTTCCACAATGAATTTCCTGCCATGATGAACCTTCTCCAGCAGACAAGGCAGACGGTAGTGGGAGCAGAGCCAGTGGACCCAGATGAAAGGGCGATAGATAGCCATCTACGGGGGTGCTTGGTAATTTGGAGGAACCTGGAGTCCGGAATGAGGATGTTGGAAATTTTGGGACAGAGGGCAAGGGTTGACATGAGGAAGTTTGGGGAACTGTTCGCCCTGAGGGATGCAGCCATGAAAGAGTGCCACAAACGCATGGTAACTTGTTTTATTACACACTTTGACCGATCACATTTGACTGCTATAACATGCATTGCACACACATGACACCCTTCGATGCATTCAGTGTAAGATGTGTTCTGTAGGAGGGTTTGTCCCAGGCCCGGGAAGCTCTGAAGGATTACCACTGGGCCGCGCAAGGGGCCGCAGCCTTCCTTCACGACGCCGAGACCGCCTTCCTGTCACCTCTGGGTGGGTTTTTAGACTGCGCCGAGGAGCGACAGCACACCCAGCGCGCGCTAGCTTCCTTTGAGGAGAGACTCCAGGCGCATATCTCCCATCTCCTGGAAGTGGTACCCCAGCCAGCCTCCTGCTGCCTGTCTTACCCCCTGACGGAGCAGCTCCACATCCGGGTCCTGAGTCACATGCTGGTGGGAAGGGCCATGCTAGAAGCCCAGAATCAGCTCAGACTAGAGGCGCTGCAGAGGTACCGTAGGCCTCTCATTCACACCACCACCATGTTGATGTATTATGGAATATTCATAGGCCCATTCATCAAAATTGTGTATTTATATTAGTTGATATACATGCTATTTGTATTATATCCATAGATTCCACGTTTTCTCTTTTTTATTTGCAGTAAACACAATGTCATAGAATCCGTATCTAGCTAACATAATGGTGTAGTCTGTAATCATAAACTATAATCATAATCTAGGGGCTGAGCCAGTAACCAAGGTATTTGCACTGGTCCCACCACTATCCAAACACTGTAGCAATTGAACGCGGTCCTGCCAACATTTCGGTCTCCGATTAGCTGCCTGACCATTATGTAGGTCACAGAGCACAGACCTTGTGTCAGAATATGCTCAGACATGTTTCCACCAATAAAATTCCACCAGTGTTCCCCTACTCTCCTACATCCACTCCTGTGCACCCAAATACTCAGGTCTAAAAAAGGTATGCGAGTGCAGTACCAGGAAATGAGGCACTGTAGGGGTTCTTGGTATACAAGTAAATTATAGCAGGTTCGGGTTTTGCACTCTGGTAAATTGAGTTGGAGAGCTGTAACTTTCCCTTAGCTTTCATTAGCAATATTATGATTCAAACTCAACTAGGGGTCTGGCATAGAGGAGAAAAAAGTTTGACCAAATACGGCATTGAGTCATTTGGAGTAGCAGGGATTCAGAAAAAAAAACTTTTTAATTCACTCTCAGCGAAAACTTTTGAATGGCAATTTTATAACTTTCTTTGTTTGGTATTTGCCCACAAAGGTGTGCAGACAGACAGCGCCTGCACAGGAAGTGTCATGAAGAGGTCTGCCGACTCTTGAAGAGCTGTGAGGCCAGGCTCTCTGAGTGTGCTGCCCTGGAGGTGACCTCTGACCCAGAGTGTGCTCAGCTGCAAAGTCAAGTGAAGGTAGGTTGGCCTGGTGATTCATTACAAGAGTATAGTATAGTATACAAGAGTATAGTATAGTAATATAGCACAGTAAAGTCCCTGTTATTGCCTGTTGAAGTAAAGGTAAAATAGAAATAAAATAAACCAGTGCTTTACTTTATTCACACACTTATCACAAATTAACCCCATGATTACTGGAAATTATCCATTAATATTACCCCCCTGTAATAACCCTCACTTTAACCAGTTGTTGCCTCACTAGAGTGGAAGTGGATAGTGTGAGCATTCTATAGATTATCTGCAGATCACTTGGAGATTATCAAAATAGGGGTCGGTTTACGTTGGGTGTGTGTGTCGCCTTCGTATTTTTATCTGAACTGGGATGAAAGTATTTGCTGGGTGTCATAGCGCAGATCTGGGTGTTGTGTCTCTCCGTGTGAAGGCCCTTACGGAGGAGGTGCGAGGCCTGGCGGGGAGGCTGGAGGAGCTGAAGGCCGGATGCCCGCTACGGGGGTGCGGTGTGGGCACGGACGGGGCGCTGGGGGCGCTCTGGAGGCGCTGGTCGTCACTGCGGCATGGCGTCAGCCTGCTGCGGGCGCGCTCTGAGCAGAAAGGAGAGGAGTGGAGGGACATCGGCATCAGCGTGGGTTTGATTGTATACGACTACATGCATGATGGCGTTTCCATAGCTGTGTTCGGAATCGCTCCCTCGTTTCCTCACTCCCTATTCCCTATATAGGGTTCACCATGTAGTGAACTACCTAGGGAACGGAGAAAATGTAGGGTACATGCACTGTTCCCTGCAAATCAAGGTGAATTGTGGGTAATAAATAGTGGACTATATAGGGAACGAAAATTCCGTGGAGAATTCGGACACTACAAACAAAATGGCTGATGCCCTATATAGTGCACTATATAGTGAATAGTGAGCGATTCCGAACACAGCTCATGTGTTAAACCATGGACCCATTTGTTCCTGTGAGGACTGTGTTGGATGAGAGGTCGGTTGTGTGTTTCTGGGGATCTCAGATGAAGCAGTGCAGCAGCATCTTAGACATGCTCCAGGCTGACCTGTCTGACGGCTCCAGCGTGAGCTCCACTCCAGGGGACCCGGAGGAGCTGTTGGCCCAGGCAGAGGAGCACCACGCCAGGCTGGAGCAGAGTCAACGATCCCTGACCTCCCTGGAGCTCCGACTGGCCCAGGTTCTGGGTGTGTCCGGTCCAGTAGAGGCAGCCAGCCCAGTGCCGGTCTGTCAGGAGCTGGAGGAGATGCAGGAGAGATGCAGGAGGTGGAGGACATCATGTGTTTTAACTACACAGCTTTTTAGATCACTTTCTCTTATACCTATTTTACTCCCGTCAGTTCTCAATTCTGCCATTCTGTCATCCTTTCTCTCTCTCTCTCTCTCTCTCTCTCTCTCTCTCTCTCTCTCTCTCTCTCTCTCTCTCTCTCTCTCTCTCTCTCTCTCTTGCACATGTACAGATGAAGATAATTGTAAAGTCACTCAGCTTGATTTCAAAGCTTTGATGTGAGAGTAGATCTTTGTGTGTGTGTGTGTGTGTGTGTGTGTGTGTGTGTGTGTGTGTGTGTTAAAGTCCATCTGAAACGGACGTCATCTAACTTCCGTAGTTTGACGTATTTCCGACTCAAACAGGCTATAGGGGCGTTGACATAACGTTTAGAGGAATTTGACTGGAACGTTGACAAGTTGGCGATTTATAACAACTTTAGTCAGATTCGACAGATAGCTTTGATTGACGGGTGGATGTTGTGAGATTATTGGTTGATCTTGCTCTTGCATTGCCTGCGTAAGCACTGTGGAGATTTTGTTTTACAGGAATTAGATTACAAGGACACAGACATTTTGAAAAATATTTGGCATGTGATCCAAAATCGAATAAAAAGTAAATTTTGATTTCATTGCGTCTTTAAGCGTGGTGAGGTGTGAGGTTCATTCACACGCAGAGGGTGACCCTGACTTGTCCCTCCGCAGCCTGAGAGAGCAGTGCATGCTGGTCCGGGCGGCGTCGCTGGCGGAGGAGGGGGAGAGGCGGGGCTGGCAGGAGGCCATCAGAGAGGTGGAGCAGCAGCTGGTCACCCTGCCCTCTGACCTGGAGCTCCGCCCCAGCGCCCGCCAACAACAGGTCAGCCTGGTTACCATTCTGGTTTGGTCATTGTTCTTTGCAATATTTTATTTTATCAGGATGAAAATGACAAATAATGACAAATTAACGCAATGTGGAATTGGAATCGTTATTTTTTATTTTGTGTTTTTTTTTTGTTAGATTGTGCTTCTTAACACTTGAGTAAGTCTTTGAGTTTATAAGACTTGTACATGATTGAATAGTTTACTAATGCTTATTCGTGTTTACCTAAAGTCACGTGTTTGTTTACATGCGTACTGTAAACTCACCAACCAGTGATGAAGGAAACGAGGTGCGTTCGTAAACACGCTCTGAGAAGCTGCTCTGATTCCAGAGCGCTCGGGTTTCAACATCATAGAGCTCTGAAATCATTCATTCATTCATTCAAACCTTTATTTATACTCAAAAACACATTGAGGTTATCCTCATTTACAAGTGCGTTGAGTTATTTAACGGTCAGTTCGCTCGGCCAAACCTTTTCATTTTGAATCACTTTGGATTTACGAACGCACCCATAAAGTACAGCATAAAGGAGGGTCCATACATTCCCCTGTTTTATCAGACTGACTGTATCAATCAATCAATACTTTATTTATATAGCACATTTCCTGCAAATTGCAACGCAATGGGCTTTAGAGAAACACGACATGAAACGATAACAGACAAATCAAAACAACAACAGACAAATCAAAACAACAACAGACAATGCAGCGTAAATGTTCATATTGTAACTCCGGCAACTCATTTTTGAGTTTGACCCCTGGCTGTGATGCTTGCTTTGGTTTAAAGGAATTATGGAACTCACAAAAGCCTTTAAAATGCATGTGCTTAAGTTGTATGTCAGGTTGGACTGTTAGAGATACCATGGGGTCACTGTAATTTGATTATGACCTGGTCACGAGTGGACTTTTCATGACCTACACTCCAAGCAGCATAACCTAGACCAGGGGTGGCCAACCAGTCAGAGACTAAGAGCCACAAAAATTACTCTGGTACCACCCAGAGCCACACCATATATACCAGCGTTTCTCAACCTTTTTTTCAGTCACCGCACCCTTCATAAGTACTTAAAATCCCAAGGCACCCCAGTCTAAAATAAGAAGAAAAACATTATTGTCCATTAAATATACATTTTAAGTTAATTTATTTAAAATTAATACATACAACAAGATATTTTCTGACATAATATATTTTGGACTGGGCTGGGTTAGGCTGGACTGGACTGGGCTGGGTTAGGCTGGGCTGGACTGGGTTAGGCTGGACTGGGTTAGGCTGGGTTAGGCTGAACTGGGCTGGGTTAGGCTGAAAATATATATATGAGGACGAAAATGTCCTGTGTTCGTCTTCATATTTTCTTTTAGCTGCGCATTTCTTTCCAGCCATTCTTTGGTTGTGTACAGTAGCCTAGGCTACGTTAGCTTTTGTCGTCACGCAAAGCAAATTATGTTGTTTACAATAGGTGCGTTCACATGACAAATATTTTTCAATCTGGTTGATTTCAGGCTGATTTCATCTTGAGCGTATCCATGGGATACAAAGTAAACTGGTTGGATGTTTACATGCGACAACGAAACAAATGTTTGGAACGCGCACGCAGCCGTGAGTGATTGCGTTACGATGGTTACAAACAGCTGATTACGGAACTGTCGCGCGTGCCTTGATTAGTCAAGTCTTGAGCATGCGCAGAATGAACGCAGAACGCAGCATCAATCCGTTTCAGGTCTATACATGACGGACCAAACGGTTTCGAAAAGGTTTAAACTACCTCCTTGAAAGCGATTGGGATTTCAATCGGGTTGGGGCATTTCAGTCGGATTGAGGTGTTTATATGACATATTTTCAATCGGTTTGGTCTTCCAAACCTATTTGAAACCGATTCAAACTGTCCATGTAAACGCACCTAATAATTTTGTTACCAAGGTGATTTGCTACCTATATGATTAGTTTGAATTTATTTTTTAATGAAAGGATGGAAGAGCCGCAAGCCAACTTTTTTGGAGGATGGATGGAGGAGCCGCACATTGACGGGCAAAGAGCCGCATGCGGCTCGCGAGCCGCGGGTTGGCCACCCCTGACCTAGACCATTTTGTCTATTGGTGTTTCATGTAGGTCTAGTTTGAATTTGACTTCAAAACAGCAACAACAACAAAGTGTTTTGTGTCCTCATTTACTACCTCATAAACAGTGAGTGTGTGTTTTCTGTTGGCCTCAGTTTTTAGATGAGAAATACTAGACTCCCGCACACACTTTTTCTCTGCTTTAATCTTTTTTTAAACAACGTTTCGGTGTTGCCACCTTCATCAGGACAGATTTCCAGGCCTCAGTTTTTAGACCTCGTCATTGTGTACCGACGCATGACTGATTTTATTTGAACGAACTGAAGCCTTGACTGAGGACAGTTAACAACCGTTACAGAACATTTTTAGACTAATAAACGGTTATGGACAAAGGCACTGTGATCATTTAGAAAACCCAGATATCCTTAGCCAGTTTACTGTGAATTACTTCAGGTGTGCTTGTTTTAGCTTGGTGGGCAGGGGTTCAGCTACTTTAATTGGTTGCATTACATCCAGCAAATTAAGTCAAGTTCTTAACTTATCCACTTGAGAGAGAAAACGAATCACTTGGAACCAGGTCAGCTGGCTTTTTCCCAGGAGGGATGGCTCTCCTGAAAGGGTCAGTTGTCGTTAACCTACAAACTACAAAATGGAGACCCTTCAGGAGACTTAAGTTATAATACACTCATGTGAGTTTGCTCTCTCTCTCTCTCTCTCTCTGTCACACCCCCTCTTTCTCTCTCTTTTCCCTCCTCTTTTCCTCCGTATTGCCCACTTCCCTCCGTTCCTCTCTCTCTCTCTCCCCATCTCTCTCTCTCTATCCTCCTTTTTATCCCTGCTTTCTCTCTTTCTCTCACTTGCCTTTTGAAAGGAGGTACGACTGAACTTGGCTTCCCAGAAGGCCAAGCTGCAGGACATCGCTGAAGGCGTCATGACGCGCTACGCTCAGGTGCCCTCCGAGATCAACGATCGGCTCCAGGAAGTCACTCGTACTCTACAGGAAGTGGAGGAGCAGGTAATCACAGGGGATAAGACAGAGGGGCAAAAATGTTCAATGGGCTCAATTCCACTTCAAATTAAGTCTGGTATATGAAGTGTTTATGCTTGTACTGCATGTATACCTATTTGTGTGTGTGTGTGTGTGTGTCTGTGTGTCTGTGTGTGTGTGTGTGTGTGTCTGCGTGTGTGTGTGTGTGTGTGTGTGTGTGTGTGTGTGTGTGTGTGTGTGTTCAGGTGAATCACGGCCTCGAGAGGAGCTGCCCTCAGAAGCTGACCAGTAAGATTGAAGAAGTGGGCGTTGGTCTGGAGGACGTTAAGACTCTACTGCAGCAGAAGAGCCCCTCATTCACTGAGGCTGAACATACGCTTACAGTGAGTGTGTGTGTGTGTGTGTGTGTGTGTGTGTGTGTGTGTGTGTGTGAGAGTGAGTGTGTTTCACTTTACCTTAATGAATTAGAACAGTGCTTGCCAACATTTTCCCCATAACTCCAACAAGAATCAAAGCTACAACCTTTATGTCACAAGTGCCACAGTCAATTAACTACAGTTGTAAGTAAGTAGCCTTTGAGAACCAGTGTTTCTCGGGCCGAGTGACCCATAGGGCAGGAGCCTGTCTCCTGATTCTGTAGCATGAGGCAGCTTGATGTACAAATACCCCCCCCTGGACATGACGCTAGTATGTCACAGGGACTCACCCCCAATCCAACCCTTGATGCTGACTACCAAGCAGGGAGGCATCGGCTACCATTTTTAGTCTTCGGTATGACGCGGGGATCGAACTCACGACCTCCCAGTCTCAGGGCGGACACTCTAACCACAAGGCCACAGAGCTGGTGAACTACACTGACTGTTTACATCCCTGGTGTGTCCAGCGCGTGTGGGACGAGCTGGACGCGTGGCACTCCCGCCTGACGCTGCTGGAGGGGGAGGTGCAGGACGCGGCGGAGGAGCGGCCGGATCAAGCGCTCCTCCTCATGGACCAGCTGACCCAGCCCCTGCAGCTCTACCAGGACACGGCCCAGCAGGCCGAGCAGCGCACCGCCTTCCTCAGCAAGGCCAGTGGTCCGGAACTACACTTCCCATGATCCTTTAGAGATAGATAGATACTACAGACAGACAGACAGACAGACAGACAGATAGATAGATAGAAAGATATATATATACTGTAGATAGATAGATAGATAGATAGATAGATAGATAATGTAGATAGACAGACAGACAGACAGACAGACAGACAGAGAGAGAGAGAGAGAGAGAGAGAGAGAGCGAGCCCAGCGCTGGTATCTCTGGCTGGAGCTGGAGAACCCAGCGCTGGTATCTCTGTGAGTCATATTGACCCTCTGACCCCTTCCTCTGTCCCTGTCCCACCTCAGATCCCGGCCTGCTTCCAGGAGTATGAGGACATGCTCCACAGCGCCACCAGCTGGCTGGAGGAAGCCCAGTCCTGGCTGAACGCCCCCTGTGCCTACACCACAGCCAAGAGCCTCCAGAGCCATGCCAACACCCTGCAGGTAAGAGCCACACACACACACACACACACACACACACACTGCACATGACAGGTAAAGAGCTTTATGTGTTTTGTAATCAGCCTGGTTGACATTGTGTGCGCGCGCTTGTGCGACTCGATTCATAATAACAGTTAACATTAACATTACAACTAACAGTCCAGTTCATAACATTACAACTAACAGTCCAGTTCATAACAACATTATATCTAATAGTCCAGTTCATAACATTACAACTAACAGTCCAGTTCATAACAACATTATAACTAATAGTCCATTTCATAACATTACAACTAACAGTTCAGTTCATAACATTACAACTAACAGTTCAGTTCATAACAACATTATAATTAACAGTCCAGTTCATAACATTACAACTAACAGTCCAGTTCATAACATTACAACTAACAGTCCAGTTCATAACAACATTATAACTAACAGTCCAGTTCATAACATTATAACTAACAGTCCAGTTAACAACATTATAACTAGCAGTCCAGATCATAACATCATAACTATCATCTCCCCGCCCACAAACGAACCCTCTCCCACAGATGGTCCTGAGCGACTCGGAGCAGATCCGGACCACCCTGGTGGGCTTCGGCCCCTCGCTGGAGGAGATCTCGTCCGTGTGCGACATCGCCGCCCTGGAGGAGAGGCTGGTCCAGACGGTCCAGCGGGTCGGCGCCATGCAGCGCCGCGTCCTCGGACCCCTGGAACAGCTCCTGCACGTCACGGCCGTAAGACGCACAACAACTAGCCCAATAAGAAAGGCTTTTTCATTTTGGACCAGAAGAGATGCCTTAGTTTTTTCTTTTCCATGGTGTTATGACTCCCTGCTAAAGAGCACCTTCCTGGTTCACCTGCCTAAACCCACTTGAGTACTCAGTCTGCTGTTCTGTTAGACCTCTCTCTCCGTTCGTCTTTCTAAATTCAGAGGGTCACCCGCCTGATGTAGTAGAATGAAGCAGGATAATATCTGCATGAAGGCCGCAGGGTTTTCCAGTATGCTGTGGTATATTAACGGTAGGGATTACAGAGTCTGGATCACGGCAAATGGGAGATGCCCCTTTGTGATTGGCCGGCCGTGTAGAAAGAGGGGATAGGCCACTCCTCCGCCGGTCGTTTGGCTTATGTGTGTGTCTGTTGTGTGTCTTTTGTCTTATGTGTGTGTCTGTTGTGTGTCTTTTGTCTTATGTGTGTGTCTGTTGTGTGTCTTTTGGCTTATGTGTGTGTCTGTTGTGTGTCTTTTGGCTTATGTGTGTGTGTCTGTTGTATGTCTTTTGGCTTATGTGTGTGTCTGTTGTGTGTCTTTTGTCTTATGTGTGTGTCTGTTGTGTGTCTTTTGGCTTATGTGTGTGTGTTCTGTGTGTTTTTCAGGAGGTGGATGCTATTGAGGCAGAGGTGAAGACCATGGAGAAGAACGTGGCCAAGATACGAGCCATCTTGTCATCTCCGGACACTTCTGACATCTCACTGGAGGAACACCTTCGCAACAGACAGGTGAGGCGACACTGTGTGTGTGTGTGTGTGTGTGTGTGTGTGTGTGTGTGTGTGTGTGTGTGTGTGTGTGTGTGTGTGTGTGTGTGTGTGTGTGTGTGTGTTAGTGTCCGGATCCAACTTATACCTCAAACTCAACTCAACTCAAACTTTATTTATAAAGCATGTTTAAAACGACTAAAGTCGACCAAAGTGCTGTACAGGTAGGTGAATAAATGACAACAAAGACACAACCATACTAGTAAACACAACAATACCCACAAATACAACAATACCCACAAATACAACAATACACACACTAGCCTGGAAGTCATGCTCAACTATACCTGTGTGTGTGAATGTCGATCTACTCTATTATACTCTAAATATCCACCCCGCCCGCCCCCTCATCAAGGGTTGGAATTGGGGGGGGGGGGGGGATTGGGGGGCTACATCACCAAATGATTTCCGAGCGCGGCACCGCTGCTGCTCACCGCTCCCCCAGGAGATGGGTCAAATGCGGAGAACAAATCCCACACACTCAGCTGTGTGACAATCAGTGGGACTTTTAACCTTTAACCTTAAACCCTCCCTCCTCGTCCAGGTGATCCTGGCCAACATCCGGTCCATGTGGAGGACGGTGGAGGAGATGGAGAGCTGCCAGGCGGAGCTGGAGCTCCCCGGGGGGTCCGAGGAGACCCTGGAGGTCTTCCCCAGGGCCAGGCAGCTCCTGCAGCCCCTCCGGGAGCTGGAGACGCTCACCCGGGAGCAGATGGCTGGCCTGGAGGTACCGAACGACCCGGTCCGACGAACCACCCGGGGGTTCTGGGTCCATTCAGTCAGCCTTGGGTGTCTTAAAGGGACAGTTCGTAGGATTTTTTGTACATGGCAGCAGGCGGAGACACAGACATGCACGCAGGACTTACCTTGTTCCATATTCATGTGTAGCCGAGAAAAATCTTTCAAAAACATGTTAAACTCTCGATTTCAAAGACAAACTACTCCTTTAACAAACGATAGTCGATTAATTGATAAGAACGTCCCGCGCTTTGCTCGCTTCATTTTTGTGTCTTTCTTCCGCTGTGTCGTTGAAATTTCCCAGCATCCCAATCAGCCTTCACTACATGGCGTGGCGCCCTCATGTGCAGTCAGATCTTAAATCATGATTACATTTCACACAACTCCCGTTGATAACGTTCGTTCCCCCCAAAAGTTCTGTTCCATTAACAAGCAATTAATTGAGTAACCAAATCTTACTCGAGTAAATTCTTATCGGCAATTAATCGATAGTCGATTAACTATGAACATCCCTACTACTGTAGATACCGTACTGCTGTCCAGGACGCAGGCTGGTGAATTTGCTCTAACACACATTAACCCTTCGTGACCCCCTACTGTGAAACAGGAGCCTCGTCTCCCCTGTCACCGTGAGGAAGAGGAGGACGAAGGAAGCCCTCACTCGTCGTCCTCTGACACAACGACGTGCAGTTTGCTCGAGGTAAAGAGAGAGAGACAGAGAGAGAGAGAGAGAGAGAGCGCGCGCATGGTCGTTGGGGCGGCTGTAGCTCAGTTGGTAGAGCGGGTCGTTCAGTGATCGAAGGGTCAGTGGTTCGAATCCCAGCTCCGACTGTCCACAAGTGTCCTTGAGCAAGACACCTAACCCCAAATTGCTCCCAATGAGCAGGTTAGCACCTTGCATGGCAGCTACCGCCATTGGTGTGTGAATGTGTGTGTGAATGGGTGAATGAGAGGCCATTGTAAAGCGCTTTGAGTGCCGCTAAGGTGGAAAAGCGCTATATAAGTGCAGTCCATTTATTTATTTATCTTACTAATACCCTGACAAATGTCAAATCACAACTGAAAGCCATCTTGTTTTATAAGATGCATTTACATGAATGACTTGGCCACTGTTCTAAGATCAGATTTCAGGCGTTGTCGTAGTAAGGTTTGGTCTTTGAGAGGGAGGGTAACCTGATGACAGGTCAGTGTGTGTTTGGGGTTTTCTATTCAGAGTCAGGTCCGTATCTAAGGTTTCACTCTTCCTGGAGATCTTTGATAGGGCTTCCCTGTCAGAAGCAGCTGCTCTGTGACTGTCGTTAACTGTGTGTGTGTGTGTGTGTGTGTGTGTGTGTGTGTGTGTGTGTGTGTGTGTGTGTGTGTGTGTGTGTGTGTGCGCGCGTATGTGTGTATGTATGTGTGTATGTGTGTATGTATGTGTGTATGTGTGTGTGTGTGTGCGTGTGTGTGTGTGTGTGTTAGGACCCTGATGAGACTCCCAGGGAGTCGGCAGAGACTACAACCACCCCGAGTCACCAGGATAGTGACATCGCTAAAACTCAACCTTTCCTCATGACCAAGGTAAATAGACTTTCTAGACAAAACTCTTTACATTGGTGTTCAAACCTAGTTTTGGGGGGAGTTAAGGGTATCTCTAAGTATGGAATGTGATAATTTTTTCTTTGCTCAAACATTTTGTTGTCCCATATAAAAACATATTATTGTTACACACTGACTGTACCAATATTTTAATAATAATATTTTCTTCCTTACAGGTATTGGATACCTCAGAGACACATTTGAAAGCTGTTCTGTCAGACACACCTTCCTTACCTAGACAGTCAGGGTCCCTCATCAATTATGGGATGTCTGGAATCAAGAACACTGAATCAGTAACCAAGGATACCGGATCAGTATCCAAGGAGACCGAATCAGTATCCATTGAGACTAGACCAGAATCAGAGAGAACTGGATCAGTAACCAAGGAGACTAAACCAGAATCAGAGAGAACTGGATTAGTAACCAAGGAGACTAGACCAGAATCAGAGAAGACGGGATCAGTAACCAAGGAGACTAGACCAGAATCAGAGAAGACGGGATTAGTAACCAAGGAGACAGCATCAGTATCTGGGACTAGTTCAGTAACCAAGGCAACTGTTCCGACGACAGAAACGCTCAAAGCCACCCCACACACTCCTAACACAGGTGTAACACACACCATCCACACACACCCCATCCACACACACACACCGGCCTCCAGAGAAGAGACAGCAGTCATCCCTCAGAACGCTACCGCTCCGTTCAGTCCATCCCTGACCCTCATGGACCTGTCCCAGGATGCACCAGGACCCCAGGAACACCACGTAAGTACAGTACTAGGATCATTAACCAGGTGTAATTGCACTGTACTATAAAATAAATAATCATAATTCCCATATCATTGAATGAAGTGAGTCAAAAGAAAATAAATGCAATGCATAAAAGTGCACATGATACATGCATGGTCTGGATTTCCAGACAGTATTGTTTTGTTAACCGTAGGGGGCGCTACAGCTGAGGTGAGTCTCTGTTCCTTGTCTTCCTCCAGGAGGAGAGAGAGCTACAGGAGAGGAGAGAGCTACAGGAGAAGAGAGAGCTACAGGAGAAGAGAGAGATACAGGAGGAGAGAGAGATACAGGAGAGGAGAGAGATACAGGAGAAGAGAGAGATACAGGAGGAGAGAGAGATACAGGAGGAGAGAGAGATACAGGAGGAGAGAGAGATACAGGAGAGAGAGATACAGGAGGAGAGAGAGATACAGGAGAGAGAGATACAGGAGGAGAGAGAGATACAGGAAAAGAGAGAGATACAGAAGAAGAGAGAGATACAGGAAAAGAGAGAGATACAGGAGGAGAGAGAGATACAGGAGAGGAGAGAGATACAGGAGAAGAGAGAGATACAGGAGGAGAGAGAGATACAGGAGAGAGAGATACAGGAGGAGAGAGAGATACAGGAGAAGAGAGAGATACAGGAGGAGAGAGAGATACAGGAGAGAGAGATACAGGAGAGAGAGATACAGGAGGAGAGAGAGATACAGGAGAGAGAGATACAGGAGGAGAGAGAGATACAGGAGGAGAGAGAGATACAGGAGAAGAGAGAGATACAGGAAAAGAGAGAGATACAGGAGGAGAGAGAGATACAGGAGAGGAGAGAGATACAGGAGAGAGAGATACAGGAGGAGAGAGAGATACAGGAGAAGAGAGAGATACAGGAAAAGAGAGAGCTACAGGAGGAGAGAGAGATACAGGAAAAGAGAGAGCTACAGAAGAAGAGAGAGATACAGGAAAAGAGAGAGATACAGGAGGAGAGAGAGATACAGGAAAAAAGAGAGATACAGGAGGAGAGAGATATACAGGAGGAGAGAGAGATACAGGAAAATAGAGATATACAGGAGGAGAAAGAGATACAGGATAAGAGAGAGATACAGGAAAAGAGAGATATACAGGAGGAGAGAGAGATACAGGAGGAGAGAGAGATACAGGAGGAGAGAGACCTACAGGAGGAGAGAGACCTGGGCAGGATCACTACCAGTCACGACAGCCCAGCAGATGAAGCTGACCAGGCACAAGAGACTTCTACCAGCACACAGAACAGGTCAAACATACAGTATGTTTGTTTAGGGTGAGAGTTAGTTGATGGTAACACACACACACACACACACACACACACACACACGCATGCACACACATAAACACACAATGGCACACACACGCATACAGTACCTATACACAGACCAAGGTTATTATAGTTAATGAAAACAAAAAAACGAAAACTAGGTGTGAAAAAACATTTTAGTTAACTGAAATAAAAATAAAAACTAGACTTTACAAAAAAACGATAACTAACTAAAACTGTATTGTGTCTTTACAAAACTAACTAAAATAAACAAAAATGATTGAGAAAATGTCCTTAGTTTTAGTCTTTTTCATTTCATACAAAAGCCTAGTATTTTGGGTGGATATGAAATCTATCCTCCATTTTTTTCCACTGTGCCTCTGGGCGGAAGTAACCTGACGTGCGCCAGATGGATTGTTTCACACGGAGTGAAACAACATGAGCTTGTGAGATCAGGATGGTCTCACGAGGCTAGCACAGAAGAAAACAAACTAAAACTAATACTGAAACTAATAAAAACTAAACTACATCTAAGCATTTTCAAAAAATAAAAACTAAACTAAACTAGCAAACCTGCTTTAAAACTCGTCAAAACTAAACTGAAATTGAAAACAAAAAGTTAAAACGATATAAAAATAAAAACTAATGAAAAAAGCAAAACTATTATAACCTTGACACAGACACGCAAACACACACGCACATGCACATGCACACGCACACACACACACACACACACACACACACACACACACTCCGCAAGGCAAACACATTGTATCCCAACTCGTGTTCACCTGCCCCTAAACCCCACACCATCCCCAGACCGCCTGGCGATGAAGAGGAGGAGGAGGAGGATGATGGGAGATGGGGACATCTACACGCACATCTCTCCGACCGACTCCGCTCCTTCAGGAAGGTTTTAGAAGAGGATCTGGACGTAGAGGTGGAGCGGACGGTAGGTGACCTCTGGACGCTGGGGTCACACCAACCGACGTTCAACCAGCTCACATCCACTCTCCCCGATACTATGCCAACCCTCTTGTGGATTCATGCTGTTTGTTTGTTTATGTGTTTGTTTATGTGTTTGTTTGTTTGTTTATTTGTTGTTGTGGTGTTTGTAGGACCCAGGGTCGACGACTGAGGTAACCGGCGTGTGCTTCGGTGCTGTCCTGGAGCTACAGAAGTGTACGACCACCCTTAAACGACTGAGGCTCAGAGATCGTGAGGTCGGGTCAGAGGTGAGGGATATGTGACCCGGTCTGGAGGTTTCATCCTGATGTCATCAGTACTCAAAATGCGCTAGAGGGCAAAATAGGTTTTATTTTGTTTTATTTTTTACTGTTTTCCTTTTTTTTTCATATTACAAAAATTGAAGTTGTGAAGTATTTCCTCGTTGTGTTTAAGCGTGAGAACAAGTGCTTCCCACAGGGGGAGAAACGTACCGGGCGCAGCTTCCTGAGCGTAATCAGGTCCGGTGTGTCTCCCAGGTTGGCGTAGAGGCTGGCTCCGCCCCCAGGCCGGAGGAACAGCTGTACGCAGCCCTGCGTGGAGTGGCCCGGTCTCTGGACACCATCGCTGACCTGGTTCTGAGCCCGGCCGGGACCACCACGGACCACCCTCAGCTGAGGCTGCTACAGCTGGAGGTGAGGGGGATGAGGATGATGATGATGAAAAAATGGTTGAAAATGGAACATGTCCTCTGGGCCCTCGGTTTCACATGATGCTATCACAGCTATTAAAACTAATCTCTTCAAGAAGTACTACAACAATCCTCCTTCTTAAACACCTATTGTATTTTAGATTGCTATTCTTGCACTTTGCCTTCAGCACTAGATTATGCTCTTAGTCACTTGTTTTAGAAAGGAGATGCACTTGTGAGTTCTGGTGAGTAGTAGAACATTGGCTTTTCCTACGATAAATGCAATTA
>NC_140239.1:29881850-29901850 GCF_949987555.1 Borostomias antarcticus | reverse complement strand
CTGTCTGTCTGTCTGTCTGTCTGTCTGTCTGTCTTGTCTGTCTTGTCTGTTTGTCTTGTCTTGTCTTGTCTGTCTGTCTGTTGTCTTGTCTGCCTGTCTGTCTGTCTGTCTGTCTGTCTGTCTGTCTGTCTGTCTGTCTGTCTGTCTGTCTGTCTGTCTGTCTGTCTGTCTGTCTTGTCTGTCTGTCTGTCTGTCTGTCTGTCTCTCTCCCCATCTGTCTCTTTGATTCTCTGTCTCTCTCTCTCCCTCTCTTTCTCTCTCTCTCTGCCTGTCTCTCCCTCTGTTTCTGTCTCACTGTCTCTCTCTATCTGTCTCTCTCCCTGTCTCCCTCTCTCTCTCCCTCTGTCTCTCCCTCTCTCTTTCTCTTTCTCTCTGTCTCTCCCTCTCTCTTTCTCTTTCTCTCTCTCTGTCCCTCTCTCTCTCTCTCTCTCTCTCTCTCTCTCTCTCTCTCTCTCTCAGCTCTCTAGTGACTGTATCTATTCACTTCACCATGACTGTAATGGAATCAGAGTGACATGAGGTTTGATCAGTGTGATAATGGAAGGCTGTTTATTGATCAGTGTGATAATGTCAGGTTGTTTATTGATCAGTGTGTTAATGGAAGGCTGTTTATTGATCAGTGTGATAATGGAAGGCTGTTTATTGATCAGTGTGATAACGGCAGGCTGTTTATTGATGGCGTGGCGTGGTGTGTGTTCCGCTAGGAGCTGAAGGCAGGCCTGACCAGCGGGCAGCTCACCCTGGACGCCCTGTGCCAGTCTGGGCCTCGGGCGCCGGAGCTGGACATCCGTTCCCAGCGCTCCGAACGCACGCTGTTCGCCGAGAGACTCGGAGAACTCAACATGCGCTGGCTCCTCCTGCAGGGGGCGCTGGAGAGCCAGGTCAGTGCTGTCCAAACTGTTATTGACTCATGGGACCTGTTTGAACTCGAAGTCTAAACGATGCCTTCCTTCCTTCCTTCCTTCCTTCCTTCCTTCCTTCCTTCCTTCCTTCCTTCCTTCCTTCCTTCCTTCCTTCCTTCCTTTCTAACCTCCTTCCTTCCTTCCTTCCTTCCTTCCTTCCTTCCTTCTTTCCTTCCTTCCTTCCTTCCTTCCTTCCTTCCTTCCTTCCTTCCTTCCTTCCTTCCTTCCTTCCTTCCTTCCTTCCTTCCTCCCTCCCTAACTTCCTTCCTTCACGCTGTCATTGAGATAATGACTGATCGAACCAGATTGGCCCAATGCACAGCTGTTACCACAAGTCATATCAGATCAGGGATTTCTTAAAGGACCATACCGCTCTAAATATGATTTGACCTCCTTAAACTAGTCACCCAACATATATCACAATACCGCAATCAATTTTCCGAAGCAAAGCTCACGTTAAAAGATATTTGAATTTTCGCATTTTACTTACATTTCAAAAGTTAAACGTGAGCTTTACTTGGGAAAATGGATAGCGGTAATGTGCTCTACGCTGGGTGACTAGTTTTAGGAGATCAGATCATATTTAGAGCGGTATGGTCCTTTAAAAGAGGGGATTGGTCGTCCTGGTTGCCATGCGTTTACGTAAACGCCCTCTCTGTCCTGTCTGCCTCAGATCCGTGAGGCGGAGCGCCTGCAGCTCGCCTGCGCAGACAGAGAGAGGCGGCTGCAGCGCCTGCGCAGCTGGGCGGAGCTCCACGCCGAGGGGCTGAGGGAGGGGCAGAGGCCCGTCAGCAGAACGCAGGCCGAACAGGCTCTAGAGGAGTGGGAGGTATGGAAGAGAGGAGAAGAGACCGGGATGTGATTGTGTGTGTGTGTGTGTGTGTGTGTGTGTGTGTGTGTGTGTGTGTGTGTGTGTGTGTGAGTGAATGTGTGTGTGCACGTGTGCTTGTGAGTGTGTGTGTGTGTGTGTGAGGGTGCATGTGTGTGTGTGTGTGTGTGTGTGTGTGTTTGTGTGTTTGTGCATGTGTGTTTGCGTGTGTGTGAGGGTGCATGTGTGAGTGTGTGTGTGTGTGTGTGTGCACGTGTGTGTGTGTGCATGCGCGTGCACGTGTGTGTCGGTCCAGTACTTGACCGCTCCTCTCTCTCTCTCTCTCCCAGGCCCTGGAGGACAGACTGAAGGAGGAGGGGGCGGAGCTACAGCAGCTGACGGCGGTGCGCGTTCGCTGGAGGGACGACCAGGAGGAGGAGCCTCCCAGTGACCACGCCTTCTTTCAGCAGGCGGAGACGGTCGGCCAATCCCACGCTGCCCTCCACCAGCAGGTAACACCCACCACACCGACGACCCGGTCTTCATTTAGCATCGACATTGAAGACACTGAGTTTATTTTCACTTCATATCTATGAAAGTATTTTTATACTTGGTTTAAAAAATAAGAGCACGCGAGTGGTCAAGCTGGTTTCAAACAAAGACAATAGATTTATTCTGAAATACGTTTTGCAAAAGCGGTCTCTCACACAGGAAGTGTTTCCAGAGTCAGAGCAAGGATACTCAGTCAGGGATCAACACTTATAGGACGGTACAGAGGATGTGAGTGACGTCACAGACCAAACGCTCTTGATAAACAGAGATTCTGTGGGAACGGAGGAAACTCCGGTTTCCACAAACGTTGTAAAACAATAAACTCAGAACTCAGGAACATCAATCAAGTAGGAAAACAGAAAAACAAATTGGGGGTGAACACATGGGTGATACTTTCATAATTTCATTAACATATCACAATGGACGTTGGGGTGATGAGGAACTGTTCTTCCCACGGTCCACAGGTCCTGTCCCTGAAGCCAGCTCTGCAGCAGGTGTTGGAAGAGTGGGGCCGCTTTGAGCGGGAACTGGGTGAAGTTTCCCTCCTGGCCACCAGAGTGCGCTGTACCCTGGAGCTCAGCCGTGCTCAGCTTCTCTGCCCGGAGCAGGTGAAGAAGCGCGTTGACCAGCTGCAGGTGAGCGTGATGTGGATGGTGCTATCGTCCCGTAACCTGTTGTCTTACTGCGTTTAACACAGTCCTCAACAAAAGAGTTAATTTATAGTAAGTAATGTAGGTTAAACCATAGCAGACCATACCACATTAATATTCATGCTCAATTAAATTCATACTTCCAATAAAAAATAATAGCATAACTTCAATTGCAAATTTCAACTTCATAATTCCATATTCCATCATTTATATTTCTAGTTATCCTTATGCATTCTCTTATTTCAGGTCAAATCAATAGATTAGTAGTTAATTTAGTTAATAAATAGTTAATTCTGGTTCCAACAAGCTACGCTAATCCTCTACAAGCTCTGGACGCTCGCTCTGACGACCGTCGGGTTTTAATCGTGAACCTGCCCGTGACATCATCGAGCTTCTTCTGTCCGCAGAGCCTCCAGGAGGATGCTGGGAAAGGGGCGGGGCTTTGGACGTCCGTGGACCAGTCGTATCCCGGCCTGAGGGAGGCGCTCGGTGACGGGGCGGCCCAGCTGCTCTGTGAGAAGGTGGCGAGGGAGAGAAGCCGGTCAGTACCGCCGCTGACCTCACTCCTGCGCCTGGAGCTCATGGTCAACACTGTTACTCTGTCATACCCTTACCTGGTGCAGTTTTATCAGTATTAAAGCAGATTCAAATCAAATAGAACAGAATAGAACCCTCACCCAATGACATCCTTCAACATATCTGCATGATCATTCACCCCCAACAAACATCCTGAAATGAGATTTAACGGCACACTGGCACTCACCAGTCCAACCTCAGTCAGATCGATGCTTATTTTCACCATGTCTCTGTGTACATTCATATTATGTATTATTACACGGCTCTCTGGAATACTCGATTCTGATTGGACAATCGCACGTTCTACCGGTGAATTATTTCTTGATAATTCACCGGCAACAAGCAATATTCACCTCTACTAAGAGCAACACATTATATAGGTATAGGTATAGGTACCGCATTTGTAACGCGCTCCCCATCCAGTTGTTAGACTGGCCCGGAGCGCCATTCACACACCAATGGCGGCAGCTGCCATGCAAGGCGCTTGCCTGCTCATTGGGAGCAATTTGGGGTTCAGTGTCTTGCCCAAGGCCACTTCGACAGGTAGTCAGGAGGTATGTCTATGGGTGACAGTTGAAAGTTTAAAAGTTTGAACATTCTAAAGGATAACGGTTTGTCTGTTGTAGCTTATGTTCAGTCTCTGAAAACGTCCACTGCCCAAACATACAGAACGATTTCCCTGGCGAAATAAAAAGTGTAGTCTAATTAGTATTAATGTCGTTGGTAAGTAGCCCTTCAGTGTTACAAAGTTACAAAACCTGAATGTACTATGGCTGAAACCTGAATGTACTATGGCTGGCTATACATTATCCATTATTATGACATTATCCATCACATATGGATGGTAGTGGTCATGGTAGTGGTCATGGTAGTGGTCATGGTAGTGGTCATGGTAGTGGTCATGGTAGTGGTCATACTGTAGCAGGGCTGGTGGTAGTGGTCATGGTAGTGGTCATGGTAGTGGTCATGGTAGTGGTCATGGTCGTGGTCATGGTAGTGGTCATGGTAGTGGTCATGGTAGTGGTCATGGTAGTGGTCATGGTAGTGGTCATGGTCGTGGTCATGGTCGTGGTCATGGTAGTGGTCATGGTAGTGGTCATGGTCGTGGTCATGGTCGTGGTCATGGTAGTGGTCATGGTAGTGGTCATGGTCGTGGTCATGGTAGTGGTCATGGTCGTGGTCATGGTAGTGGTCATGGTAGTGGTCATGGTCGTGGTCATGGTAGTGGTCATGGTCGTGGTCATGGTAGTGGTCATGGTAGTGGTCATGGTCGTGGTCATGGTAGTGGTCATGGTCGTGGTCATGGTAGTGGTCATGGTAGTGGTCATGGTCGTGGTCATGGTCGTGGTCATGGTAGTGGTCATGGTCGTGGTCATGGTAGTGGTCATGGTAGTGGTCATGGTCGTGGTCATGGTAGTGGTCATGGTCGTGGTCATGGTAGTGGTCATGGTAGTGGTCATGGTCGTGGTCGTGGTAGTGGTCATGGTAGTGGTCATGGTCGTGGTCGTGGTAGTGGTCATGGTAGTGGTCATGGTAGTGGTCATGGTCGTGGTCATGGTAGTGGTCATGGTCGTGGTCATGGTAGTGGTCATGGTAGTGGTCATGGTAGTGGTCATGGTAGTGGTCATGGTCGTGGTCATGGTCGTGGTCATGGTAGTGGTCATGGTAGTGGTCATACTGTAGCAGGGCTGATGCATGTAGGACCGTTTCCAGTCAGTGAGTTCCCTCTGAATCCCATGGCCTTGCTGGAACACACACACACACACACACACACGCACACACACTCACACACACACACACACACACACACACACACACACACACACACACACACACACACACACACACACACACACACTAACTCACTCACACACTAACTCACTCACTCACACACTAACTCACTCACACACACACACACACTCACTCACTCACGCACGCACGCACACACACACACACACACACACACACACACACACACACACACCGAAAAAAAGAGTGGAGCAGAATGCTCGGGTTTCACACACACACACACTCACTCATACACACACACACACACACTCACTCATACACACACTCACACACACACAGCGAAAAAAAAGAGTGGAGCAGAATGCTGGGGTTTCACGCGAGTAAGAGCGCTCTGCGACCCCGCTGACCTCAGGTGGGAGGCGTCGCTGCAGGAGGCGGGCGAGGAGCTGAGGAGGACCGGGGAGCTGCTCTCTCTCTGGCAGGAGTACGGACGCCTCTCCGGACGCTGCTCCCTCCGCCTGCAACACCACCAGCAACGCTGGGGGGCGCTGCTGAGTCCCCCGCCCACGCCCCAGGACGGAGACCTCCGGGAGCAGATGGCCTCCGTCAAGGTGAGTGGACAGCTGGAAATGCTATTTGATGTTTTTTTTTTAATTAAAAGGGCAGGAGAGGCCGGTGTTTGATGGCTGGTCAAGTGGCTCGGTCACCGCAACCTAGCGGTCTTTCTACTCCGTACCTGCGGCTGGACAGCTAAATTGTTTCTTTTATGCGGGAGGATGAGGCGAGTCTCTTCTTAGCCTCGTACGTCAGCAACAAGGGAGAACTCATAATTCCATTTGCAAGAACCGACTGAAATGTTCTATCCAACCTGTTTATTCGGTTCTCTGGGAACTAAAAAAAAAATGTTTGTTTTTTTGAGGGGTAGGGAGGCTAGTGATTAATGCATCCGGCCGAGCAGTGTCCAAAAGGTTGCTGGTTGGACACCGGATCAGGCTATTTAACAGATGGTTTCCCATTAGTCATTGCCTGCCGTTGTGCCCTTGAGCAAGGTGCTTAACCCTGACACTAGCTCATACAGTATGTACAGTAAGACGCTTTGGATAATGCAAAGTGACAACAATGTAAATGTGAAAATGAAAATGAGTTTTAACTAAAATACACAAACAAGAGACAAACACTCAAACAAGATCTAATGGAGAAAATCGTGTCAAAGGTCAAGTGCTGGGTGACTACAGCTTGTTTGTTGTTGCTCATGGTGGGGTGTCAGTTTCATGGGAGTTGAATAAAGGTTGGATTAGTGTTTGTTTCCCGACGCTCAAAATCAAGGTCTAAATGTAGCTGAACACAAACCACAAAGGACTAATTTTCTCCATGTCTGTCTCCGTTGTGATTGAAACGTTCACTGTATTTATTTTTTCCGTTAGAACCTTCAAGACGTCACAGAGGACCTGCAGTGCAGCATGGGAGAAGTTCTCGAGGTCTCCAAACCTCTCATTGGACAGTTAGAGCCACTGGCCGCCACGCTCATCCAATCAGAGACCAGGCTGCTGTCACGTGACATCCTGCTGTTGAGCCAGGCGTTGTCGGGGAAACAGATGCAGCTTCAGGTGAGACGTAGTAGGAATAAAGTCTTCACCGAGAATATGCAGTGGCATGGTCGTCCGTCACCAGGTCCAACATTAGCGTGTCCCATCCATAAAAGGCAGCTCAACCTGGAAGAGCCTCCCAACCCCCCTAAAGTAAAGCCCCACCCTCTCCACTTTCAGAGGCCAACTTAAATTGTTGTTAGGAAACCAGAAATGTGGACACCCTCATCTCCAGAAATGTCCATATGGAATTGAGTGTCTCTGCTGCCTATGTACCTGCCGTTTGTTTTATAAACCTTTGTTTTTAGTGATGTTATGATGATTGGATACTTTATGCGATCTGTTTGTGTTTTTATGTTGGGGACTGCGGATAGAAAGTAGCCTCGTGTTCAATCTGTCATCTTTACACTTTTCGTGTTTCGATGTTGAGCTGCATCCAACTCATGTTAACGTGTTCATTAATTTGCACTGTCCCGTCCAAATAAACGAATAAAGTATTGTCAGACCTCAGCTAGTTTTGTGTTTTGTTTGTGCTCATCTGCGAAGTAGTACCCCCATAACCATTGTGTGTGTGTGTGTGTGTGTGTGTGTGTGTGTGTGTGTGTGTGTGTGTGTGTGTGTGTGTGTGTGTGTGTGTGTGTGTGTGTGTGTGTGTGTGTGTGTGCAGGAGGAGATGGAACATAGACAGGTGTTCAGAAACAGTTTGGACGCACTTGAGAAGCAAATGGAGAAACTGCTTCATCGTCTGAGGACTGATGTGTGTGATGGAGACTCTGTTAAGGTGAGTTACAATCCCTTATATAGGAGCTACTTCCTGTGTTGTATAACACACACACGCACGCACGCACACACACACACGTACACACACACACACGCACACACACACCCTCACACACGCACACACACACCCGCACACACACAAACACTCACACACTCACACACACACACACACACACACACACACACACACACACACACACACACACACACACACTAGTGACTCCCCCTCTTCTCTGGGCCGTCCAGATAGCTGTGTTAGAGCTGAGCAACCTGCTCCCTGCTCTGGCTGACCTCGGCGAGGTCAGTTCCTGTGTGACCCCGAGCGACCTGGAAGCAGATAGACTCCAGACACTCACCAGGCAGTGGGCCGAGGCCCTCGCGTCCACGTCTGATAGATACAGGTGAGTAGACTCCGAAGAGGCCTCATAGACATGAACTTATATTTTGTTGTAAACCAGAAAACAGTAGGGATTGATTCAGAAAGTGACCTGTGCGTGTTCTTATATTTGTGTGTGTGTGTGTGTGCACATGCTTGTGTGTTTGTGTATTTGCGTATGTGCGTGCGTGCATGTGTGTATGTGTGTGTGTGTGTGTGTGTGTTTGTGTCTGTATGTGCGTGCTTGTGTGTGTGTCTGTGAGTGTGTGTATGTATGTGTGTGCGCATGTGTGCGTACGTGTGTGTGTGTGTGTGTGTGTGTGTGTGCTTGTGCTCATTAGGGAGATTCAGGCTCAAGTTCAAGGCTCCCAGAGCTTTCAGCAGAAGTGTGACAGCTGGAAGAGCTTCCTCGACAAGATGGAGGACATTTTGGCGGCGGATGTCGTTGGAAGCTACTCCGGCCTCAGAGAGAAGCTGGCCATCCATCAGGTGGGCTTCCTTTCTGAACAGATCATCTCCTATTTCATTCTCCCTCACTCTGTACTTTCTGCACAGTACTTTTCCCTCTCAGATTGATGATATCACCCAAAATTGTTTTTCATCCATCCAACCAATTTTCCTCCCTCAGGCCCCATTTGGACAGTTTCAATATCACATAATTTAGCTCCGCTTTCCCGGAAGACATTTTTCTGCCATTATAATCTCCGGATCAAAATGACTAAAACCAGTAAGCCAGTCGTGTTTTTCATGGCAAAGTAGGATCTTGGTGGAACTCCAGCGTCCGTCATATTCACACATTGATTTATGCATGTTTTCCCAGTCTGCACAGGCCATTATGGCCACCATGGGCTCTTCTCTATCACATCTAACGCTATTTTGGACGAAGCAACGTCCCAGAATTCCATTTTGTTTCTTCACTAAAGCGTAGCTGATGGAGCGAGGTGCTCAGTTTCTGCGCCAACGTTTTGGATTTGATCCCTGCTGGAACCAGAAACCCTAAGTTGCTCTGGATAAAAGTGTTTTATTCCGATGCGTAAAAAGTGAACTTTTTAATCTTTTAAAGTTGCCTTCCTACACCAGATTTATCAGTGAGAATCAAACCTGTGGAGTAAGATGTAAATCCCGATGGACAGTGCAGTCCCAAGGACAGTCCAGTCAGTCCACTGGTTCGACCGCATGGCACCGCACCGTGTTAGTGCGCTAGCGACCGTGTTAGCGCACTAGCAGCCGTGTTAGCGAGCTAGCGACTGTGTTAGCGCGCTAGCGACCTTGTTAGCATGCTAGCGACCATGTTAGCGCACTAGCGACCGTGTTAGTGTGCTAGCGACCGTGTTAGTGCGCTAGCGACCGTGTTAGTGCGCTAGCGACCGTGTTAGTGCGCTAGCGACCGTGTTAGCATGCTAGCAACCGTGTTAGCGCAGTAGTGACCGTGGTGTCTGACCTGTTCCACAGCGGCTCCAGGTGGAGGTCACCGCCGGTCACCAGCTGCTGCGAGGGGTCATCTGTGACGCCGTCGGATCCCTGGAGAACGCACCGCCGGAGAAAAGGTAGATCACGCTTGAATATTTATTATAATAATAATAATAATTAAGAGCATAATTAGATAAGATATGATTTATTCAAGTCACAGAATAGCACCTCATTAGCCAAGTGTGTCGTCATGTTTTTGTGCAGGTTTTTAATTAGAATTTTTATTAATGTAACCTTTATTTAACCAGGAAAAGAGGAGTCTCATTGAGATTACAAATCTTTTTATAAGAGTTTCTCGGTGGTTAGTTACAGTAATAGGCAAATTGAAAGATGGTATCAAAGCCTCTATAACTTAAGTATTTTTAAGTATAGTCTGTTCTTAACATCTGTTCTTTGAGGCACAGGCACAACTATGCACTGTGAACACAGAGGCCTCATCCAGAGCCCTGGGTCTCTATTGGACTTCTCAGAGTGGAACCATATCAAAGCCTGAGGACTTGAATGTCCTCCCAGGAGCTGTCATCCAGTATGTCCTCCCAGGAGCTGTCATCCAGTAAAGTCATTAAACATGAAGACTTTCTGCTGCGTTCCTCCAGCCCTGGCGATGACGCTGCCGCTGTGGGCATGACTCACACTCTCATACACACAGGCAGATACACACACACACACACACACACAGGAAGACACACACACTCACTCAGATACAGCCACACAAATACACACACAAGTCGCTCTCACTCAAAGCCTTGATTCACACATACGCACGCACACACAGGCAGACACACACACAGATACAGTACAGCCACACACACACACACACACAAATACACACACAAGTCACTCTCACTCAAAGCCTTGATTCACACATACGCACGCACACACAGGCAGACACACACACAGATACAGTACAGCCACACACACACTGTCCAGGAATTTACATCCAAACACCTTAGCCTTTGTCTTTATAATTTATCACCTCCCCCCAAGTCCCCTGCAAAACCCCAGTTTCAGTCATGTAAAACACCTCAGCTCTCCCCCTTTTGATATTGTAAACACACTCTGCATAGCTCTGCCTCGCTCTTTTGTCCAAGTCAGAAAGGCCACACCTTGTCCTTCCTGCTCTGATTCAGACCTTTTGTTTTCTTAGTTTTCTCATGTCACATGTCTTTACTCTTGGCCACGCCTGCCATTCATGTACAATGCAGTAGCCAATCACATCCTGGTACACTGTACCTTTTGTTTGGACTGTACATAAGCCACAGCCAGAAGTGACTGACTTCACTTCTCTGACTGAACCACCTTTGCTGCGTTTGTCAGGAAGTCCTTGCGCTCGTAATGATTTCATTCAATAAACCAGACTCAACCTTTTGAACGTATCTTGGTAAATCTTTGGACTAGACAAGTCTAAAATAACTATCACAGTTTGGCGAACGGGAATGGGAGCACTGCCTGCGTTTGCTTCGGGATTCCAGTGGAAAGGACTGATCGGCAGACGTGTCGGGTCCATAGTGGGCGTTGGAAAATCAATTTTCTCTCTTGCGCCAGAGCGCAAGGTGAGATTATTTCCTCAGTTCTTACACTGGATTCTTGAAAGCTCACAGGTACGTTTAAACGAACCCTCTTATGGGTTGAGTTGTATTTGCCTTGATTTGGTTCAGCTTGTTGGTCTGGATTGTTTGAAAACGGAAAACCCCAGCGTGGGTATTTAGTAAGTAACTCCTTTTGGCCGGTCGCGGAGAGTTTTAACCGCGAGCACGTTGAGAGAGTTTTGCTCAATGGAGATGTAGCTACAGGGCGGAATTGAGAGTTTTGCAATCCGCGGTTTCTGGTAGAGATTTTGACCAGAGGGGCTGTACATATTTTGGTAGGATCTAAACGGAAGGTTTAGCCTGGACCAAATTGCTAGTGCAGCCGAGAATATTTTGTTGTAAACGTGGGCCTTTTGTTTCATGTTTGTGTGTTAAGTCGTTTTTGGTCGTCGTTTGGTCGTCCTTTGTTTGCGTTCCCGTGTGTCTGCTACGTTTCTCTCTTGCATGTGCACGGGGGGTTGGTCGTCTTATGTGTTCACTGTTTGAGCCTCGGCTCTTGATTATTGTTTGTTATGCGCGCCATGGATCCAGGTAAAGTATTGTTTTGTACCCTTTTTAGACTGTTAAAATTCTGCTAGATTCCCAGTAGGCTAGCTAGCTGGTTGCCTAGGAGATAAGGAAAACTCCGCTATCGCGGTGTTCCGCCATTGAGCCAGAAGAGAACAAAGCACTTCGCTGACTAGGTGAGTACTAAGCGAATTTAATGTGTCTTAATGTGTGTTTCTTTCGAAATTGTATTCTTTACCGCCGTGAGTTAACCATAAGGTTTCCTTTCATTGCTGTTTTGGGGTTTCTAGGCTGTTATTAGGGACGTTGTTTCTTTAAATTTCCCCGCGCTGCCAAAGACAACTTCCGGGTCATACATGCAACATTTTGGGAGCACCACTAGGTGTCCCTGTAACCCCGGCTAATAACATAGGGCTAGAGGAGGTCACAGGATTCTACTGCTAGCCTGAGGAGATTGTTGCGCTGAAGCATTACTCTACGAGCGTTTGTTGGCAGAATTTCGTTATGTGCTAAAGCATTTTCGATTTCTTACATCCACATCTGACATTTTAGTGTTACATTTTTAGCTAAGATTCGGGCTCAGCTAGAGGGTTAAGGGAAAAGCCTGTTGATTCTCTAGACTGGTCTGTTTTTAAGATTTGGGAGAGTAGAACGAGAGAGTTTTTTTTTTAGGTCAGGAAGGAAAGATAAGGAGATTCAGCAAACAGTCTCTCCACCATTTTCCCCAGCAGAATAACTCTGATTTAAAATTAGATTCCCCCCCTCGACTTGTTGCGCCATTAGCCACGCCCCTTCTTTCTACGAGGTATTTGTCCGAACAGGGCCGGAAGGAAGAGCCTCCGATTTTGAAGTCGAGCGCCACCTGCTGGACTTCCCTTGAACAACCCATAAGGGAGATTTTAAACTAGCCAAGATAGAGAGTTTTAATTTTTAAGGTAAATAAACAGGATAAAATAGATGTAAACGAACTCAAAAGTCTGACAGGGTTGAATAGGTGTTTGATTCAGGAGTTTTGTTTCAATAGTCAATGAATGGCCATAAGCTGTTCGTTTTATGCATTTCTACTGTATGAATTTTCATTCATATAATGATAATGTGTTTTTTGAGGAGCTGGCATTAGGCCTCCTCCTCTGCTATTGAACCCAGTCTGTGTTTTGAGTCTTAATTTTCAGGTGCTATGGACCCTGGGCGGCAGGTCTTTGAGAAGCCTGGATCATGCCTTCCTGGGGACTGCTTGGGACCTGCTGTTTGTCTGTTTTAACTGTTTGTTTTGTCTCTCTTTCTGATATGTAGCTTAAGACATAAGGGTTTGTGCATAATAGTGGGGGGAATAGATAAGGGTTGCCAGTATCTTAATCTGAATGCAGCATCTCATAACCCAATTTATATATATTTTAAATGAGTATGTTAAATATCTCATGTTTATAGTTTGAGGCACATTCATCGGGCCTGAGTGTTTTTTCTGAGTGGTATTTTACAGACAACTGTCGTTCCGGGAGTGATGGGTGAATGCCGAACCAGGAGACGGGCACAGGACACCGGAGGTTACTGGCCTGTTTCCCTACAGATGGGCGATCTGGGGTTCGTGAGATGCAGACCAACGCCATGTCACCTACTCACTGTGAGCGACAGATAAGTATGAAACAGGAGCAGTGCCCAAATACTCTGTCCTCAAATGCAGAAGAGGGAGGTTTTAGATATACAAATTTTTAGCTATACAAATAAAGCTTTGATGGAGTATTTTGATTAGTTAATTGTAAATGAAGCCAGTTCATTTTAGTGTCATTTTCTTTGACCCATCTCTATTTTTATCCTGACTTCAGGAAATTTTTGCTTTCACCCTTAGGGGGTGTTGTTTTGTTGAGACGAGAATATAGCGTATTTTATTTTCATAAAATCGCAAGAGAACTGCTAGAGCCAAATCCAATTGCCTTGATCATGACTGGGGACTAAGCGTGTTGAAGTCATTCTAACACTGCCCCTGATGTCACTGTAGGCTACTGCAGACTGGCTCTAAATGACACTTGAACAGTCACCCTGTTTAAGTTTTCCTGACAGAATAACAAAATTTTTTCCCCAAAGCAGGAGCTTGCGCTTAACCATGTTTCTGAGTATCTCCTACAGACTGTTGAATAACCGTTCCTGACCAAAGAAGGGAACAGGGAGACCAAACCAGAGGACTCTCTTTTGCTCTGTTTTGTCTCTGTTTGTCTCTCTCATCTGTGGATCCACAGACGGAGCACTTCATCAGCCTGTGCTGGAGGCGGGAGCGCCGAGGTGAGCCCTCCGGCAGCACGACCCGGGCCGGCCCTAAGTGGAGCAGTACAGGGATGGACCGGGTTCAGTTCAAGAGCCTACATTTCTGACCTACAAGCATTTGCTCCACCTGCGGAGAAAAGAAATGAAGGACTAAGTGCACATTTCCACCACCAAACTAACCTGTATCTAGGGCCTAATGACAAACCTGTACTACCTCGTTCATGTTTTCATTATGCTTTCAAACTAGCCCACGGGCCAGATCATGTTTCAAAACAGGGGTGGCGGAGGATGTTAACAGATGTCTCCAACAGAGTGAGGACCGCCATTTCCTGAGGCTAAGGAGGGGTTCCTGCATCACATCTCTCCTGGGGATTGGGTCCTAATCCACGACCACAGACGAAGGAGCTGGAACTCGCCGAGGTGGCTCGGGCCGTACCAGTTTCTACTCATCACGCAGACAGCGATCTGAGAGGACTTCGTTGGACCCATGCAAGCCATTGCCGACGGGTCCAAGCAGCAGAGGACGGTCCACCAAGGGATCGCAAACACCAGGAGATCAGAATGCAGCTGAACCAGAGGGCTCAGAGGCCAAAACCATGGGCCATCACACTGTCCTCTCCTCTGACGAGGAATCGGAGGAAAAATGACCTTGCTGGTCACCTCCTCACAAGATGCACCACACACGCACACACACCTGCACACACTAACATTGAACATAACTGATTTCAAGCAACGTGACATCGAAGTTGCGATCTAGAAGAGAAGACGCCTTGCATTCCCCAATGACATTCTATTGCCCAAAAAGAGAAGTGCCACCTAAATGACTGTTGGGATACACTGTGAACAAGAGTGACCTTGACAGTCACCGCCACACTCTCCCCTCCTCTGATGAGCAATCGGAGACTGACCTTGCCGGTCACCTCCTCACAAGAGTGAATGAACTTTGAAATAATCTGGAAAATATCATATTTGTTTACAAGAGTTGCAATGATTGAAACATGAGTTGATAAATAAGTTTGGGTTTTTCCTCTAAATTGACCAAGAGGTTTTTTGCCCCTCTTACACTGGTAACCATTTTATCTTTTTTTTGCCTTGTTAAATCAAGTTTGTTTTTTGGTGAATGGTTGTCCACTCTTAGACTATAAATAGTATATAATCATGTCATCTTTTTTATCTTGTTTCCTGTCAAACTTCTGAAACAAGGGGTTTTGGTGTGTGATTTTGCACGTTGAGAGGAAATAATTAAAGTTTCCACCTAGTGGAGAGATTATTTCCTTTCCACATGTATAGCATAGCTGACTGTTTACACTGTGTTTGGATTTTATTTTTGTGTGCCTGTTCAGGCACAAATGAGGGATTGTCCAGGAATTTACATCCAAACACCTTAGCCTTTGTCTTTATAATTTATCACCTCCCCCCAAGTCCCCTGCAAAACCCCAGTTTCAGTCATGTAAAACACCTCAGCTCTCCCCCTTTTGATATTGTAAACACACTCTGCATAGCTCTGCCTCGCTCTTTTGTCCAAGTCAGAAAGGCCACACCTTGTCCTTCCTGCTCTGATTCAGACCTTTTGTTTTCTTAGTTTTCTCATGTCACATGTCTTTACTCTTGGCCACGCCTGCCATTCATGTACAATGCAGTAGCCAATCACATCCTGGTACACTGTACCTTTTGTTTGGACTGTACATAAGCCACAGCCAGAAGTGACTGACTTCACTTCTCTGACTGAACCACCTTTGCTGCGTTTGTCAGGAAGTCCTTGCGCTCGTAATGATTTCATTCAATAAACCAGACTCAACCTTTTGAACGTATCTTGGTAAATCTTTGGACTAGACAAGTCTAAAATAACTATCACAACACACACACACACACACAAATACACACACAAGTCACTCTCACTCAAAGCCTTGATTCACACACAAACATACACATACACACACATGCACACACAGGCAGACACACACACAGATACAGTACAGCCACACACACACACACAAATACACACACAAGTCACTCTCACTCAAAGCCTTGATTCACACACGCGCACACACACACACACACACGCACACACAGGCAGACACACACACAGATACAGTACAGCCACACACACACACACACACACACACAAATACACACACAAGTCACTCTCACTCAAAGCCTTGATTCACACACGCACACACACACACACACACACACACGCACACACACACTGGGGGGCACCTCCTGTGCTCTGCTCTCTCTGTGTTCGCTCTCTTGTGCCTCCTCCTAAATAAATCAGGTTTGTGCGGCCTGAGAAGAAACTACTGTCTTTAAACAGAACTAATCAAAGGCCTCATCTAATCTCCAGACCCTTTTTGGTTTCCGGCTCGGAGTTAAAGTAATGGCCGCCACATTGACTAGGTTTATTTACGGAGGGCTTGGTTTTGTTGAGTGTAGTTTTAGTCGGCGCTTCATCAGAGGTATGGAAATATGCAGTCTTTTGTTAGTACTGTACATTGAAAGCGTACCGTTTTTATATAACAGCCTGGCCCTTTCTCTAAAACCACACACTTGCTTCTAGAGACTCGTACATCTCTCACCTCGACATGTTAAGTGCTGCAGTATCTGCCTCTGTAAGCATTCATCTCTTGCAGTTATTGGGATGTACTTGTTTTTGATTGAGCACTTGACCAAGATACCATAATTCTACTGTAATCTGTAGTATTTCCTTTTACAGAGATCATCAAACATTTAAAGCTGAAGTTGTTGTAGTCGTTTTTCACGCTGCGCTGTGGCTAGTGTCATATTAATCGTTTTTTATGTCCAGATGGAAAACTTTTAAGGGCAAGCGCCAACAAAATGGACGTCCCCCCCCCCCCCCACCAAGAAATCTGTGGTTCCATAACTGACACTACTGGGCTGAGTTTTCCAGAGGCATCGTAGTGCTATGATGAACGCCAAAGTTTACGATGAACGTAGCGCTACGATTCCTCTGGGAAACTCAGCCCTGGTCTCTTGCGTCCCCTAATTGGGGGGGGCTACATCACCAGATGATCTGCTCACCGCTCCCCCAGGGGATGGGTCAAATGCGGAGAACAAATCTCACACACTCAGGTGTGTGACAATCATTGGGACTTTAACCTTTAACCTCCCCCGCAGGTCCGAGGCGGTTCTGGACCTGTCCCGGCTGAGAGAGAGATGGACGGACTTGGCGGGCCGGGCCGGGCGGCGCCGGGCAGATGCGCAGGGGCTGATGGGATGCTGGAGGCTCTACCGGCGAGGCCTGCGGGCGGCGTGGAGGCTGCTGAGAGAGGTCGACCCCCTACTGCCCCCTGCTGGACCGGCGCTGTTCACCCTCCAGCAGCTACGAGGCTCGCTGGACGACTTTGAGGTCAGGCTCGGTTCACCTTCCAGTCAGATAGAAATTCACATTCACATTATTCAGGCATTATTGATATTATTAATTAATATATTATTAAGATGATTAAAATCCTTTTTTTTCTTTCTAACCATCCCTCCGCGCCTCCCCTGAATTTCTTTGGGGCCCCCCAGGGGAGGCCCGCCTCACAGTTTGGGAATGCCTAATGTAAAGGGACATGAAAGTTTTAAGTGCATAGGATGTCCATTTAATTGATGCTGTATACTGTAATCAAAGTCACTGTTCAGAGATAGCACTCCAATCCAATCCAACTTTATTTAAAGAGCACATTTAAAACAACGAGTTGACCAAAGTGCTTTCCATTTCACTCAATACAAAAAACACAGTAGACAACACAATAGGACAATATACGCATAATTAAAGATAATAAAGAGCTACTCTGATACTTAGTATTAAAACATTCCCCTCGTCTCCCTAGAGCATCAGGGGAAGTCTTGACCGCCACGCCGCGGCGTTCTCCGACACCCTGGAGGCGGGTCGGCAGCTGAGCGGGTCCATGACGGAGCCCCAGACCCAGAACCAGCTCCGGACCGAGCTGCAGGCCCTGCAGGACGCCTGGGAACACACCGCAGGAGTTCTGGACAAGAGGAGGGCCCTGGTGGAGGCCGTCATACAGGTACCGCTCAGAAACAACACATGACTGTACTCTGGTTGATTTGATGTGGACAGTGTACAGTACATTTTATATATATATATATATATATATATATATATATATATACACACGAGGTGAGGCTGCATCTGGACTTCCAGGGCAGGAAGTTGCTCCTGAAACGATTTGGACAGGCTGTCTAGCCATTGTGTTTTTGGGTAACTATAGTGAAAAGGTAATGGTAAATGTTCTGCACTTATATAGCGCTTTACAATGGCCTCTCATTCACACACCAATGGCGGCAGCTGCCGTGCGAGCCTGCTCATTGGGAGAAATTTGGGGTTCAGTGTTTTACCCAAGGACACTTTGACATGTGGATAGGAGGAGGTGGGATTCGAACCGCCGACCCTACGATGACCCGCTCTACCACTGAGCCACAGCCACAGTCTAAAGATGGAGTCCTGGTTTGAGAGGTCTGACTAGAGAATGAGATTAGAAAGTGCAAAAAGACCATCCCTCTCCTAGTCTGACCAGACAAAGACCAGGATTTAAAATCATATGATTCGGCGGGATTACGGTCACCTATGGGATAAATGACCACCAAACCTTTCTCTTCTCCCCCAACGCCACCATCTGTCCAGACTGGCCCGTCTGGCGTGATCGTACGTGTGTGTGCGTGCGTGTGTACACACACATCCTGGTCGCGTGTGTGCGTCTGTTGTCTGACGGCGCTGGTTGACCCACATACTGGTTCTACCCAGGGTGCTTCTGTCACTGGGAAACGCCCCAGCTAGGGGGGGGGGGGGGGGGGCAGTGTGAGAGAACGTCCCTGGAAGCTAACCGCGATGGCCGTTCTATTTACAAGAACATGGCGGGCGCTATCCCTCGCGATATCGCGCAGTGGAACGCCATCGTTGTGTTTTAAGGACGGCGGGCTGTGTGCTTTTTTTCCGTTTGTTTTCTTGTTCTCTCAGAGGAGGGGTCAGGGAAGAACAGGGACATACTGTACACCCAGTCCTACTTACTGTACACCATCTACTGTACAGTACAGTACATGCATGCT
Source organism: Borostomias antarcticus (assembly GCF_949987555.1). Lineage (NCBI taxonomy): Eukaryota > Metazoa > Chordata > Actinopteri > Stomiiformes > Stomiidae > Borostomias > Borostomias antarcticus. The sequence goes on along the minus strand of NC_140239.1, from coordinate 29,882,973 downwards.
GCTTATTCTCATGGATCAGGTTAAGCTACTGACGGAGTGTAACGGGAGGGTAGGATGGTGTTAGGTAGGGGGGAGTGCTGGAGCAGTAACCTAGTGAGGTGTGTGTGTGTGTGCGTGTGTGTGCGTGTGTGTGTGTGCGTGTGTGTGCGTGTGTGTGTGTGTGTGTGTGTGTGTGTGTCGCATGGTTTATCCGGACTTACTGACCCAAAGAATGTCTGAGCTGCTCTGAACCAATCCTGGCTAGTCTGACCACGTCGAGGGCGCGTTCTGAATTAGGTCTCACGTTTCTATCGCGTACCGGACCGTATATCAGGTCAGTTTCTGGTTACACCCGGTGATGTCGCATAACGGGGGGGTGACCACTGCCCAAAACACATACTTATTAATCTCCCTCTCTCTCTCTCTCTCTCTCTCTCTCTCTCTCTCTCTCTCTCTCCCTCTCTCTCCCTCTCTCTCCCTCTCTCTCCTTCTCCCTCTCTCTCCCTCTCCCTCTCCCTCTCCCTCTCCCTCTCTCTCTCTCTCTCTCTCTCCCTCTCCCTCCCTCTCTCTCTCCCTCTCTCTCTCTCTCTCTCTCTCTATGTTTCCTTACATGCTGACGTCTTAATGAGTTGGTGCTTCTCATAGGCTATTAAAGCTCATTGGTTGGGTAGAATAAAGTGAGGTTCCATCGCTGGTTCTACCTTCATGGTTCTGCCTGAGGGGGGTGAGCTGTGGTCTCACATGTCCCCCAGAGCAGTCTCACATGTCTCCCAGAGCAGTCTCACATGTCCCCCAGAGCAGTCCCGTCTCCACATGTACATAACGCCCTCATCCAAAGCTGCTTACACCCCGGCCGGCCATTCCATACATTCTTAACCAGATACATGCAGGGGCAGAATCATGTCTGTACCATGCTCGACCCCGATTGAGGCAAGCTGATTGGATCATAGATGGATCAATCCAACCACGCCCCGTACGGCTCTGAGCCCCGATTGGCTGCTGTGTTCACGGTCGTTGGGGGGTTGGACTGGGGGCTACCGGTCAGTGTTATGGTCCGCATATGACCTAGTATGAGTAGAAGAACAAAAAACTGAAATGAAAATTGAAATGTTCCACTATTTTCATTTCATATACTTTATTGTCC
>NC_140239.1:29871850-29876850 GCF_949987555.1 Borostomias antarcticus | reverse complement strand
CCCATCTGCCACAGCTCGTCATAGAGGGGATGAGAGGGCTTGTCCAGGATGGACTTCAGTTTGTCCCTCATCCTCTCCACCACAGTCTCCAGGCTGTCCAGTTGTTTCCCCACGACAGAGCTGCCCCTCCTCACCAGCTGGTTTGTCTCCCCAGACCTGGTGCTGCCGTCCCAGAAGGCCACAGCAAAGAACAGTGTGCTGGCTGATCTGGGCCTGGTACGCAAAGGTCAGGGGTCCAGGAAGTGGCTCACCACGGGCCTCATGGGCTATAGAACCAGTCTCTCGAACACCCGCATACTCATGAAAAGAGAAGGAAATCGGACCCGGCTGAACTTTCTGATTATAACAGCATTTCCCAGAACATTCACAAAGTACAGCGGAAATTCCCCCTGCTTCCGGAACCCAAAAAACAAATTAACTTTTGAATTTGGAGGTGTTCTTTCTCACTGGGGGCTTTTGTAATTGGTTTGATCACTGTGAGCTCATCATGTTCTCTCTTCGATATGGGTGTTCTAGGATTTGATTTGATTTCACGTACTTTCAGACCAGTGACTTTCCTCTGCGTGAATGAAATAGACGTGATGGGATATGGTTCTGGGGTGTTCATTATAAACTTTTGGGAAGTAAATCTGTCGATACTTTTAATGGTAATGGTATAATTAAGCAATAAACCACTCGAGGCCGTGTGTTATAGTGATTTTATAACAGCTAGGGGGCGTTGTTAGGCACGACGCGAAGCGGAGTAAAACCCCCCTAGCTGTTATAGAATCACTATAACACACGGCCTCGAGTGGTTTATTGCTTTTATACAACGGTTACTACAGCTATTAGTGTAAAATAGACACACAGCAATGTAAAATATTAACATTTATTCAAAACGAAGCATCATTCCCTCAATTCCGCCGAGCAAAATAGTTCCCCTAACAAATGGGTTGCCAAGCAACAACAACAACTACAATGCATTGGATCAAATGGGAGGCGCATTAATACTGAAAATGGAATGATATGCGGCCCCAGGTGTGTGTTACAAAGTATTTTAACACGGCTTCCAGCCAATCAGAATCAAGAACCAGAACTAACCGTTGTATAAGAATATAAATTAATCAAGCGAAGTAAAGTCTTTGTATTCACATTTTCCTGCTTGATAAAACAACAAAAGCATGTGCTCTTAGTATTTCCACTGACGTAGTTTCACCCCTTGACTGAGAGGAGAACCCAATGTTCTACCCGCGTTAAGTACCGTGTTAAGTGCCTGCAGACCCTCACCCTTCTCCCCCGCCTGTGGGGGTCTCTCCCCCCTCCCAGGTGTCCCTGCGCAGGCAGGAAATCGCCGACCGCCTCAACGCCTGGAACATCTTCAACGATAAGAACAAGGAGCTCTGTGATTGGCTGGCCCAGATGGAGAACAAGGTGTCCCACAGCGGAGACCTGAGCATCGAGGAGATGGTGGACAAGCTGAAGAAGGTGAGGCCAACGACAAGAGCGTGTGGAAACGCACTCTGCTCAGTCGCGATTAGACATTATTTACAGTACATAGAGGGAAGCACAGGAACATTTTACAGTGTGACTTTAGTCAGTAAACCATCTTACCAAATTACGTTAAAAAAAAACAAAAACGAAATGAATGACTTTGTGGTGGCCGAAGTTATTTCCTAGGTTTCTAAATCACCATCCATTGAGAGGTGTAGGGTTGGTAGAGTAACCGTTGAAATGAAAACATTCAAGGATGTTTATTTGTCTTATGTACAATATACAGGTACCAGATACAACTAAATGCTCAAACATTGACTGGTCTCCACAAATAGTCACAGAATTGGAGCGGCAGTCTTACAAACGAACGTGCAAACAGGGCTAATGCACACAGAACAACAAACAAACAAACAAGCACATACATTACGTTATGTAGGACATAGCGAGTGAAGGGGGCGTCCCCAAATCCTTTTGTGCTCACAGGACAATGAGCCTTTCTCTTTCACTGACATGAAGCTTTTCTTTGAGCCTCATTCATCAGCTGACATCCACTACACTCCATAATGGTTGGGACATAGAATTGATGACATATGTGTGAAGAAATGAGCCAATCACACAGCCTTCTGAACAAGCTCATTGTCTGATTGGCCCTTTCTGTCCATGGCCATGTTCTGGTGATCTCATGTTCTGGTGAACGCCAAAGCATCAGTTACTTAACAGCACCGAACGCCCAAACAGGTGTGCGGCTTTAACGCCGAGCTGAGTTGTGTGTGTACTGTAATATCAGCTAGTGAGAGTGAGTGTTCATTTTGATACAGCTCCGTAGCTGTTTATGAATACATGATATCTCATTCACTGGCATTACTGTACGAGCAGTGCTTATGAATATCTCCATTTGAATACATCATCATTGATAAATGATGGAGGTTTGGTATTGAAGAGTCAATGCCGAGAGGAAGTAGTACACCAGACAGAATTGTAGATCAGACTCAGGGTTTATTGAGTCCAACAGCAGACAGATCCTGGGTCAGTCACAGAGACACACTCCATTCAGAGTATAACAGCACACAGATCCTGGGTCAGTCACAGAGACACACTCCATTCAGAGTATAACAGCAGACAGATCCTGGGTCAGTCACAGAGACACACTCCATTCAGAGTATAACAGCAGACAGATCCTGGGTCAGTCACAGAGACACACTCCATTCAGAGTATAACAGCAGACAGATCCTGGGTCAGTCACAGATACACCATAGATTCAGTGTCCTCTGATCAGACAACCTAGCATTGAGTTTGGTTCATCTTTATAGTCCCGGTGTGGCTGGATTCTGTACATAGTTCAGTCTTACCCCCTTATACATCCATGCATCAGTGCCTAGTTGGCTTTTACTGTTTGCACCTGGTCTTCCCTCTACTCCTAGATTAGGACCATATAGGTCCTGGAACTGGGACTAGCTTAAAGTCGCACTGAAATGAAAAAAGCAATTCTGTCCCATTTTGGTTCACATAATTGGTCATAGTGTTCACCTATTCAACGATGTATGCCAAAAAAATTACAAAATTCTACTTTTGTTGTAATCTTATATCAAAGTATATAATTTCTTACTTCCTGGAAAACGGTAGGTCACGTGCAATGACGACAACAGGTACCTTAGATTTTAGGCCAATAATCTCACGACATCCACCCGTCAATCAACGCTATCCTTCTATCGAATCTGTCTAAAGTTCTTAAAACCCGTCCACTTGTCAATGTTCCAATCAAATTCCTCTAAACGCATGTCCCACCCTCATAGCTTGTTTGCGTCGGAAATACGTCAAACTACGGACGTTAAATGATCTCAAACGTCCGTTTCAGTGCGACTTTAAGAACAGGAAAAACTTGACTAGTCAGCAGAAAACCCCTTATCAGTAATGGGAGAGGCGAACCTCCTTACGTTCGAGGTTTGTTTGAAAGCGCCACCGTAGCGCCTCAAAGCCCAGGTCAGATGTTGCGTTGCTCCTGCAGGACTGCATGGAGGAGATCAACCTGTTCAGCGAGAACAAGAGGCACCTGAAGCAGCTGGGAGAAACGCTGATGGAGGCCAGCGACCGGGCCAAGCAGACGCAGCTCCGCGGGACCCTGCTGGACGTGGGCGAGCGCTGGCGACACCTCTTCCACCACATCGAGGCCAGGTGAGGGCGCCGTCGCGCCGCGGCTACAGGAGTGCTTCCTGGTTCGGCTCTCAGTCCGGGAGGGGGTGGGGGGTGGGGGGGTGAGGGGGAGGGAGGGGGGGTATTTGCCGTGTGACATTAAAAGCTGAGGCGGTTGCCACAGCGGTTGCTCAAGTGGACTAGGCTTGATGTTTTTACCGTCCTCAGCCGGTTGATTGGTCGGTTCTTAATTTAGTCGTTCGTTACTTTGTCCTGTCCTCTCCTTGCAATCATTTGCTAATTTACTTCCGAATTACTGAAGCTCTTTTCATGCTTTTACCGAAAGCTACATGATTAAAGAGTAATTACCCGGTAATTGCATAATGATGTTTTGAGTTGAGGAGCAGGAAGCTGTGGCCCCCGTTGTTGGTCAGACGTGATCTCCCCTCCCTGCCCGGCAGCTGCTCTGGACACGGCTGTTATTCTGACTGAACTGTACACACCGCTCTATAGGTTAGGTCATTGTGATGTCACTATAGGTTAGGTCATTGTGATGTCACTATAGGTTAGGTCATTGTGATGTCACTATAGGTTAGGTCATTGTGATGTCACTATAGGTTAGGTCATTGTGATGTCACTATAGGTTAGGTCATTGTGATGTCACTATAGGTTAGGTCATTGTGATGTCACTATAGGTTAGGTCATTGTGATGTCACTATAGGTTAGGTCATTGTGATGTCACTATAGGTTAGGTCATTGTGATTTCCCACTGCCCTGTTGATACCCTTGTGACTGGTGACCCCCCCCCCCCCCCAACACACACCCACAGACAGATGGACAGTCCTGGAATTATAGGGATGTACTGTGACAACCCCCCCGAAAACAAAAAACAATGTCTCGGACTGTACCATAATTATGGTCTTGTGTTTGCCAGACCGAGTCCCCTTTTCCAGCCCTGGAGTGGAGGGGTCCAGGGCGGGGTAGAAGGAGGGGGGAGAGGGATGAGGGGAGGGGGGGGGGTGTCTGTCGGCCCGCATTAGCCGTGACGTGGAGGGGGCCCCCGTAACGGGGGGGCGTCACGGCCGGGTGAGCGTGGACGCGGGCGCTAACCGCTACGCCAGCCCGAGCTCCGGGCGAACAGCCATCTGTTAGCTAGTTAGCATAGCGCTAGCACGCTAAACCAACCCCCCCATCCGCCCCCCCCCCCCCACGTCCTCAGTAAACCCACCGTTGGTCTCGGTATCTGCCCCCCCAGACAAGCTGAGGCTACTAATCCCCCCGTGCCGGGGCACAAAAGAGACGGTCACGGGCCGGAGGTTCAGCTGAGACCCCCCCCCCCCGAACACCAAGAAACGCCCCCCCCCCGGACACACACCCGCTTTGTTAGTTAAGAGGGGAAC
>NC_140239.1:29866454-29869150 GCF_949987555.1 Borostomias antarcticus | reverse complement strand
CTCCTCCCTCCTCTCTCCTCCTCCCTCTCTCTCTCTCTCCTCCTCCCTCCTCTCTCCTCCTCCTCCTCTCTCTCTCCTCTTCCCTCCCTCCCTCCCTCTCTCCTCCTCCCTCCCTCCTCCTCCCTCTCTCCTCCTCCCTCCCTCCCTCCCTCCCTCCCTCCCTCCCTCCCTCTCTCTCTCTCTCCTCCCTCCCTCCCTCCCTCCCTCCCTCCCCTCCCTCCCTCCCTCTCTCTCAGTATTTCACGGGTCAGAGGGAGGAGTTCGAGGGGACCAGGGAGAGTCTGCTGGTGTGGCTGACAGAGATGGACCTGCAGCTCACCAACGTGGAGCATTTCTCCCAGAGCGACGCGCAACACAAGATGCAGCAGCTCAATGTGAGGGGACAAACACACACACACACACACACACACACTCACACGCAGGCACACACACACACACGCAGGCACCCGCGCACACACACACACACACACACACACACACGCACACACTTACACGCAGGCACACACACTCACACACACACTCACACACACACACACAGGTACACACACACACACTCTCACACACACACACACACACACACACACACTTACACGCAGGCACACACACATTACACACATACACACACACTTACACACACATGCAGGCACACACACTCACACACACACACGCAGGCACACACACACACACGCACACACACACACACATGCACACACGCAGGCACACACACACACACACACACCACACACACACACACACACACACACACACACACACACACACACACACACACATGTATCTGTAGTGTTCCATGCACCTCTACTGAACTTTCCTCCCCTCCCACCTCTCTCTCTCTCTCTCTCTCTCCCTCTCTCCCTCCCTCCCTCCCTCTCTCTCCCCCCCCCCCCCCCCCTCCTCTCCTCCCCTCCCCAGGGTTTCCAGCAGCAGATCACCCTGAACGTGGAGCGTATTGACGGGCTGATCGTGTTTGGGGAGCGGGCTGATCCAGAGGAGCTCCCCTCTGGACGCACAGCTGATCGAGGACGAGCTGGAGGAGCTGCACTCATACTGCCAGGAGGTCTTCAGCAGGGTGGTCCGCTTCCACCAGCGCCTCACACACACACCGGTCAGTCTCTCTCACACACACACACACACACACACACACACACACACACACACACTGGTCAGTCTCTCTCACACACACACACACACACACACACGCCGGTCAGTCTCTCTCTCACACACACACACACACACACACACACACACACACAGGGAGACACACACACACACACACACACACACACCCCGGTCAGTCTCTCTCTCACACACACACACACACACACACACACACACACACACACACACACACACACACACACACTGGTCAGTCTCTCTCTCTCTCTCTCCTCTCCTCACCTCCTCCCTTCCCTCTCTCTGTCTCCTCCTCTCCTCACCTCCTCCCTTCCCTCTCTCCGTCTCCTCCTCTCCTCCTCCTCTCCTCAACTCCTCCCTTCCCTCTCTCTGTCTCCTCCTCTCCTCACCTCCTCCCTTCCCTCTCTCCGTCTCCTCCTCACCTCCTCCCTTTCCTCTCTCCGTCTCCTCTCCTCCTCCTCTCCTCACCTCCTCCCTTCCCTCTCTCTGTCTCCTCCTCTCCTCACCTCCTCCCTTCCCTCTCTCTGTGTCTCCTCCTCTCCTCCTCCTCTCCTCACCCTCTCCCTTCCCTCTCTCCGTCTCCTCCTCTCCTCACCTCCTCCCTTCCCTCTCTCCGTCTCCTCTCCTCCTCCTTTCCTCACCTCCTCCACTCCCTCTCTCCCTCTCCTCCTCTCCTCACCTCCTCCCTTCCCTCTCTCCGTCTCCCAGTCTCTCATCGAGGAGCCGGGACCGTTTGATTCGTCGCTGGAGGGGAGCTGCGAGCTGGTTGGCCGGCCCTGGCTGGGGCGGAGTCAGACGAGCGCCCCGGGCACGCCCACCCACCTGCTGGCCCCGCCCCTGGAGCGGTCGGGCCGCGGGACCCCGGGGAGCGTGGACTCCCTCCCCCTGGAGTGGGACCACACCGGAGACGTTGGGGGGTCTTCGGCTCACGAGGAGGAGGAGGAGGAGGAGGAGGGGCCGTACTTCACCGCACTGTCAGGTAAAACACAGATGGACAGACGCACACACGCACGCACGCACACACACACACACACACACACACACACACACACACACACACATACACACACACCCCATACGGGTGGCCATCTACCCATTACTCTGCTCTGACAAGTGCACACACACACACACACGCACACACACACACACACACGCACACACACACGCACACACACACACGTACACACACACACACACACACACACACACACACACCATCATCACATCCCCTTATCCTTATCCATGACCCCCCCCATCCCCCTCCAGATGAGAAGGTGACTGAGGAGTCTGTGGTCAAAGCCCCGGGGAAGCAGGCACTAGGACCCCCCGGCTCGGGTAGGCAGCTCCCGCCTGGCTTGCTCCGCCCCCTGCATGCCTCGCTCACGCGGGCGTCTTCCTGTTCAGACGACCTGACCAAGGGAGAACCCTCTGGCCCTAGAACCCCCTGGTCCTAGAACCCTCTGGCCCTAGAACACTCTGGCCCTAGAACCCCCTAGTCCTAGAACCCTCTGGCCCTAGAACCCTCTGGCCCTAGAACCCTCTGG
>NC_140239.1:29853954-29861454 GCF_949987555.1 Borostomias antarcticus | reverse complement strand
TTCTTACTCGTCTTCACTGTAAATGAGGGCAACCTCAGTGTCTTCGAGTTTAAATAAAGGTTATTGAATTGAATTGAACTGACGTGTGTCTGTGCGCCGTGCGGCCTGTGTGGGGCGCCCCCCGGTGGCAGGGCCTGCAGGAGGAGCTGCGGCGTCGCCAGGCCCAGGTAGCCTCCCTCCAGACGCTGTGGGTCCAGCTCCAGCCCGAGGAGGGGGGAGAGGAGGGCGCCGAGGCCCGGGAGAAGCTCCACGTGACGGCCAACAAGCTGAGACTGCTGCTCCGGCAGGTGGCCCAGGACCTCGGCACGCTGCGGCAAAGCCTGGTGAGACCGTTGGGGATTACCTCAGACGCCATTTTGTATTTGCTGCATACAGCCTCAGCCTCCATTTTGTATTTGGCACATACAGCCTCAGCCGCCATTTTGTATTTGGCACATACAGCCTGAGAACATCAAACATATATGATATGCAATGAGTCATATATGTTTGATCATTATAATGATATAATAATGTACCATGACATGAACTTCAAATCAACATTGTCATCTACAAGCCTGAATTCAACCTGGAAATAAGCAAGCCTTGAAAGCCTTGTTGATTTCTGGTTAAAAATCTCAATCTTTTCAAATTCAACTGAGAATGTTCCACTGGTGCCCAACGTCGGCAGACTAACGTTGACAGGATGTTATCTCAACGTCGACTGTCTCATTCCGCTGCAGGACTCGGCCGCTCCGTCTGATGAGGGCGTGGTCGCCTCCCGGGCCACCGCCAGCCACGCCTCCGCTGACACGCCCAGCGGGAGACCAACCTCAGAGACTAAGAGGTACAGAGGGGACTCTTATGCCGGACTCACACTACAGGAGTTTTGGGCCGATTTATCCCCCATTCACCCCCCCCCGACAATCGGAGGAGAAATCTGGTCTGGAACGTTGGTCGGTACCGATGTTGGGCCCAGATGATCTTGTAATGTGAGGGGTTTACAGATCCAATCATATACCTCCCGATCGGCTCGCAGACCCATCGGGGCCGCCATGATTATATCAAACATTTAAGATTATTTTGTTACTACTTTACAAGTGAGGGAGGGGTTCATTGCTCCCTCGGGCACGATAACATCCTGTAATGTGCGATGAGCCGTTATTTTCAAATCCTGTAGTGTGCGCATGTTTCTCCTTATGTGGGTGATGTAACCCGTTTTCCAAATCGGTTAGGGTTTTAAATATCCTGTAGTGTGAGCCCAGCATAAGCTTGGTACTGTAGCATTAGCTAGCTTGTTCACAATAATTAGCCTAGCTAGTTAGCCCTATTATACACATAGGAATTAAGACTGTACTACAATTAGTACTTTATGGATCTATGACAATGTATTTGCTTAGATTCATATGTCCCACATGAGAGTGAGTAATTAGAGATTTGAAATGCATCGTTTGACGCATGATCACTCAAGGGTTCAGACGCGTTTACGTCATATCACAGTCATTTTACAATTTAAAGTTGGCAAGATGCTACAGCACACAGAGGATTTAAAAGCTAAATGGTGATTCTAACCTCACACCTTTGGTACAAAGTTTAAATATGTGGTTTCTAAAAGCTAAAACAAATTCATGTCCATCGTAGCCATTTGAAATATATTTTTTGATCCACAAGGTTGAATGATGTGGTAGACTTTATACAGTACCTACAGTAGCATGCTTGTGGGCTGGGTTATACATAATTTGCGGGGACCGTTTTAGGCTCTTTGTAGCAACGTCAGAGAGGTTCAGTGCTTCCCTCCTTGTCTCCCCAGGGGGGAGAGGAGAGATCCGTCCCCGCCGCGCTCCTTCTTCTACCGGGTTCTGCGCGCCGCCTTCCCCCTGCACCTCCTCATGCTCCTCCTGCTGGTGCTCGCCTGCCTGGTGCCTTTCTCCGAAAACGACTACAGCTGCGCTCTGGCCAACAACTTCGCCCGCTCCTTCTACCCGATGCTACGCTACAACGGCCCGCCGCCCACCTAGCACGCACGCACACACACACACACATACACGCACGCACACAAACACACACACACACACACACACACTCACTAAAGTTGACTTCAGTTGGCCTGCTTCCAAAGCCATCCACATACTCCCTCCTCTAGAAAGCCAGAGGGATTGCTACTGTCCAAAAGAAAAGATGTTTTAATATCTATATTTATAGATTTGATTTTATATGTGTATTTATTCCCTTTGAAAAGCCATACTGCTGTAAAGTGTACTGTTAAAAGTGAACTGCTGTTATCATGTTAAAATTATGTGCTGTTTTGAACTCTTCCCACAAGAAATATTTTTTCAAAGAAGCAGCTTGTGTTGATTATTTTCCCGGAGATTTGATGTCCTGAAGTCTCAGTGTTTGTAACATGTTCCTGAGTAATTTAACTAGCGTCTTTTAATTATACACTTCATATTTTTATCCATTTTCTAATGAGTTAATTAAACACAGTTGTGGTTTGTCAATTTCATGCATGGTTTGTGTCCAAATTATATTCAATACTGTATGTCTTCATAGACAAGCAGGTGGAATGAATATTGTATACTGTACCATCTCATATCATGTTGTGCCAGCCAGTGATTATCAGAGCTTCAGATACTGCATATCTAATTATTGTACATCATGTGAATTTCAAGATAAATGCATTCATCCACATTGGCCCCCAATGTGGAGGAAGTGTTGTACCATATATTTACTATTCCTTATGGTTCATTTGATAAATTAAACTAAAATTCACATCATGGTAAAGCAATGATTATTACATGTCAGACTTACACTATCTTTGTATGGGAGAGGATTTTAACTGTTGAAAAGTTTATTTTTCCAAAATCTATCAATTACAGTACTGTAGACACTGGTTTTGTGAACGGTAGCCAACGCACATTGGTCTAGATAGATGTTACACCACCAGTCTAAAAATGGCCATTTCTACTTTGACAATAAATTTATAGATCAAAACCAAACATTTCCATGACTCCTCATGCACTGTGGCAAAAGAACATCTAAGCCCTAAAATGAGATTACACTTGCGTGGAAAGAATGTTATGCATAACAATGGATGAATGCCTCCTTTTTTTCTGGCAATAAACTTATTGAACAAAGACTATGGTGGTAGTGTAACTTTGAATCAAGATGGAATTTTGACAACTACTGTGAAGCAAATACTTTCAATCACATTTTAGAGCTCAGTGGTGGTCATGCCTCCTCTGTTTCTATGTGTGTTTCTTTGTGTGTGTGTTTCTGTGTGTGTGTTTCTGTTGAATACACTAACAGGGCGTTCAAGTGTGGGGAACGCTGAGGAAGGTTTGAGTTGAAGTCATTTTTTTCCGGTTCAGGACAAGTTTTTAGTGTTGTAAGGGTTCTCGTCATTTGGCGGGAAAACATTCTGTATTTCAAAACTGTTCAATGCTTTCCTCCCCACACAGTCTTAAAGCTAACACTCCCTATCAATCACGTTTCACTTTGGCTGAGAAGGTCCATCCCTTACTTTTTATGTTTTACCAGAATACTAATCTGACACGAGGGTGGGCGTCGCATTGACCTTTAAAAAGGCAGTCTCAACGAGTTGAGTAATCTGGAAGAGTATACAAAGTCTTCATTTTAATGTTGCAGTTTTGTCCACACAAACACGCTCAATGGCAAATGCATTGACACATCATTACATCTAAAGAAATCTGGCATCAGTATTTTATTTTCCACATATTAACTCACTGTGTGACACTGATAAGAAAAACAACATTGGAACTTTGACATTCAACGGGATTTAAAGGAGTAGTTTGGAACTTTGGTCATAGGGCTTTTTTTCTTTTTACAACTTAGCCATTATGTTGGCAATACTTCACATGACCTATCTAATGAAGTGCCTGTGTTTACATCCGTAGGTAATGTGAAGTAGGCCTATCATGCTGTCTCCCTACTTCCACAGAGAAAATAGGTATGTAAAGTGAAGGATTCAACAATAGTTTGACTTAAAAAATTATGGGATAAACATTCAAATGAACCCCCAACAGACTGTCCTCATATTTGATTTGCTTTGGGTGCACTATGGAGTGTTTAAGTGAGATTGGTAGTGGATGCTAGCCTGTACCATTGCATTGCGCTAGCATTAGCAACACATGCATGCACAAACGAGGGCCAGCAAGGAAGCAGCTGAAAATTAGCTCAATCAACAACATAATGGCTAAATTAGGCCCTATGCCCAGAATTCCAGACTATCCCTTTAAAGCACATTACACATGAGAAAAAGCCTATACTAGCAACATACAGTGCTCTGAAAGAACCAATACGCATCAATATCTGTTTCTACCCATAGAAAACATTATTTTCAAACCGATTTTTACACTTAAAGACATCTTTCAGAATATAGTAGCATATTTATTCATATTGCATCAACAATTGCCTGACTTTTGCCTGCCCAAAAGTCCTGACTCATATAATTCATCCATTCAGAATGAATATGGCTTGTATTATATTCATGGCTTATAAAAACACTCATTTTTGTTTTGTCAAACAATTAAAGGGACTCGGTCTGGTTTGGGTTTTCTTGGATGTGTGAAAAAGTTTGCATTACAATACTATTTGAGGAGTTATATCATGTATTTTGCCATAAGCTTCCAGTAAATTACCCTTCAAAATGCTGTAAATACAGATTCGTTTCTCCCAATAAGAGTCTGAAAATGTAGGCAAACACAGAAAGATGGCACTGAGATTAAATGCAATTGGAGCTGTACAGTACATATACAGTAGCGCTCAGATATTCTATTACAGCAAGAGTGTGAAAGAAGAGTGCGTTTTCTAATTTCACTGCAGGATTAAAGAGTGCGTTTTCTAATTTCACTGCAGGATTATTATACAGTATGGAGATTATGACGTAAAGACACACCAGTGAACTGTCTGTTCTGGGGCAGGGATGAAAAACAACGATGCCAATGAATGTATGTTCTTCCTTTTCTTCTTTTATTAACCATGAAAGAGTTTCCCCGACAGGATTTCTACCATTTTAATTTAAAAACATCTTACAGATCTGAAGCGTGTCCGTGTAGAAAAGCTTTTGCTACAGTATATACAATACCTGAAGCTTACATGATGTTCTTACTCTTATACTGTAGGGTTGGATCCTTACTTGAGATACTGTTATACGACTTGCATATAACTTGAATTATACAGAATAAACATGAACCATTCCTAGATATCAATCAACTAAACTCCTCAAAAATAGTTTGGAAACGTTATTTCTCCCCTTTAATAATACCAATTGGTATTGTATTGTATACCGTTGGAAAGCCTGACTAGTCACTTTTACAACGAGGCACAACTTGTAAGGATCGTGCATTCGTGGAACGAGCAACACGGCTAAATGTGTGGGTAGCACCCAAGAAAAGTGCCCAAATCCCCTATAATAGTCTTCTGTTGGTTCTGTATTCACTCTTGTTTTGAGCTCTGGAATATGTAGAGGTGCGTCGTATTCCCACCTCCCTTGTTCTCTGTTAAGCGCATTGTGTTGCCTCTGGGTATGAAATGCGCTATACAAATAAAGCTTTGATTGATTGATTGATTGATTGAGCTGCCAGTGCTGCCAGGTGTGTGCCAGTCACAGGTGTATGACTGGCACCTGATTGACACCTAATTGACAGCACCTGTGTGCATGGGTCCTGCAGCTCTGTTGAGTTTGTGTGAGCTCCGTTCCACGTATGCACGATCCTTACAAGTTGCACCTCGTAAAGGTGACTAATCAGACTCTCCAAAGGTATACAATACAATACCAATTGGTATTTTTTAAATTGGAGAAATAATCGACAAAAATAACGTTTCCAAACTATTTTTGAGGAGTTTATTTGAATCTCAAGATGGTGGCCTTCGAGGCCCCGGCTGGTTATTCACAGAAGGGGAACAGAGGGGTCAAAGGGCAGTAATGACGGTGACCTAGGCTGCGTTCCGAATCGCCTACTACCCTACTATATAGTATGCCAAAACAGAATGTAGTATGTCCCAATACATAGTATGCCACATGCAGTATGGCAAAAATACCAGGATGTCCTACTACATCCGGTCGTATTTTGCAGTATGCACGCCAGCAGGCTTTTCTGGCTATTCTGACCCACAATCCTGTGCGCAGCGGAAATGTGCGTCACATGTGCGAGTCGGACAGCTGTAGACGAATGTCGCGTTATGGACAGCGACGGATGTGGGCTAATTTCAAGGCGCAATGTTATGACAAGGTAGTATGTCCCAATTGGATGCCTACTGCTTGCAAAGTACGTACTTTCTAAGGGCAGCTGTAGTAGGTACTGGTAGTAAGAAGTAGAAGTATGCGATTCGGAACGCAGCCCTAGAGTCACACCACAGAGATAGAAACACATTTTGATAGAACAACACTTGCTAGGAAATAGCAGTAGTCCAAATTTTACCGTTATTTTCATTGTCCAATAAAAGTCCAAATAAAGGTAAAGAAGAAAGAAAAAGATATTGAGGTGAGAAGTAAAACATCAGATGTTATCCCTTTTTTTCCCCTTCCCTCTAAAAAATGAAACCTTCGTATCCACGTGTAAATACTTCGGAAAGATTTGTGCTACATACAGTATCAAACAGTTTGGACATAAAATATAGTGGGTATCTTTTTCCTTTTGTATGAGATATACAGACAAAATTGAGAAAGTGG
The DNA here is from genome assembly GCF_949987555.1 of Borostomias antarcticus. Classification (NCBI taxonomy): domain Eukaryota; kingdom Metazoa; phylum Chordata; class Actinopteri; order Stomiiformes; family Stomiidae; genus Borostomias; species Borostomias antarcticus. The sequence goes on along the minus strand of NC_140239.1, from coordinate 29,854,787 downwards.
TCTTGCAGTAGTCGCTTAACAGCGTCTGTTCTTCACATGACATTAAAAGCACAGTCCTTTGATTATAATTAAATCTCACAGCTTCACAACCAGCTGCTCTCTTCACTTGCTTCCTCTCCTCACCTCCTTTCCTTCTCAACTGCTGCTTCACCATCTAACGTCTTTGACTACGACAGTGCACACGTTTCCCAGAGAACACTATGATTTCATGAGCCAATCAGAGGACATGCCTAAGAGGTGAAGCATTCTGGGAGTCCTGAACACCTCCTGTACCCATATGAAACATCCATCTTTATTTGTTTGCTTGTTCCCTCTGTCTGAGGTTGTCTGGAAAGTTCCAAAACTCTTCCCTCGTCTGATGCCATCTTGACTAAGTGTCCGAAAGAGTCATTGAAAAGCATAGTTTCACACGATCCTCTCTGTAGAGTAGCTCTTGTGTCTGCTCAGAGTGAGATCACTCTTCAACGCTGATGACCAAGGAGAAAACAGGTGACAGAGTAAATGGTAAATGAACTGCACTTATATAGCGCTTTTCCACCTTAGCGGCACTCAAAGCGCTTTACAATGGCCTCTTATTCACCCATTCACACACACATTCATACACCAATGGCAGTAGCTGCCATGCAAGGTGCTAACCTGCTCATTGGGAGCAATTTTGGGGTTAGGTGTCTTGCTCAAGGACACTTCAACATGTGGACAGTCGAAGTGTGTTCATTGTGACGGCGTACCGCCACCATACACTCACATGCACAACCACCACCACCTCACCACAACAGCTCTGCTGATCTCATGCAATTTCACTGCATTTAAAATCACATTGAAACTATTGAAAC
>NC_140239.1:29846454-29848954 GCF_949987555.1 Borostomias antarcticus | reverse complement strand
GAGTGGGCAGATTCAAAGATCTGAGCCCAGACTTATACCACTCCGTACAGACCATCAATTGTAAATACTTTTAGGATGTAATACTGTATGAACATTCCCGTCAAGTTATGTTTACCATTCCAGAGAGGGAAATATGATCTGAACAGGGAAACCAACCGGCAGTCCATCAGCTGGAGGAGGCTGCAGAATCATTCAGTCTTTGTTTTGACAGTTTCCTGAGCGACTCTCACAATTTTGTGTCAACCTGAAAAGCAGTCATCTGTTTTAACCCTGAGGCTTGGTGCCAGAGTAAACAGCTCTATTTCCAAGTAGTTCAAGCGGACATTAAAGTGAAACGGCAATTGGGACAAGCTGTTTGTTTACCCACAAAACTGCAACGTCATCGTCTGCTCCCTCGCCAGAAAGAGGCAGACATGATGAGACTCCAGGATCACAGTGTGTCTTTAACAGAAGCAGCTTTAAAGGGCAATGCTCGTTTTTGACAACCTGGACCTTATTTACGACATATTATAAGAAGTTTGACTCACCGAGATCACTTTGGTGTAGTTCGGAGGCCTGTAGAAGAAATTTAAAATCCAGCGCGAGCCAGTATATCCATGTAATGACGGTGATCGGGGCACCGAGAATGCAGTTTCTCAAAATCTATTTTCGGCCGCTAAACGGTTGTTTTCATCAATCAGATTGGATGAATCGACAGTTGAGATTCCTCAACGCGAGGCATTGTTGTCGTTTTCAAATACGGGGTCTTTAGCCTCTGTAATATGATCTTTACACGCCTTTCCCCACTTGCTCCAGCACGCATGCGCACAGGCCAGCGCGCAGACTGGCTATTCTCCGGCTCACATTCTCTGCGCTACGATCGGATTGTTGCTGACGAATGACGACGACAATATTCTCGGCACCAACAACGATCGTAGCGCAGAGAATGTGAGCCGGAGAATAGCCAGTCTGCGCGCTGGCCTGTGCGCATGCGTGCTGGAGCAAGTGGGGAAAGGCGTGTAAAGATCATATTACAGAGGCTAAAGACCCCGTATTTGAAAACGACAACAATGCCTCGCGTTGAGGAATCTCAACTGTCGATTCATCCAATCTGATTGATGAAAACAACCGTTTAGCGGCCTAAAATAGATTTTGAGAAACTGCATTCTCGGTGCCCCGATCACCGTCATTACATGGATATACTGGCTCGCGCTGGATTTTAAATTTCTTCTACAGGCCTCCGAACTACACCAAAGTGATCTCGGTGAGTCAAACTTCTTATAATATGTCGTAAATAAGGTCGAGGTTGTCAAAAACGAGCATTGCCCTTTAACAAACATGTCCTGCTCACACAGAGACACTAAATGCATTAATGCACAGAGGTCTGTGCTCTCCAAGCACCATTTCTAGTTATCCTTCTCCTCTCCTCCTCCTCATCCTCATCTCTCTGGTAGGGACAAGTCTATGTATCCTCCTCATCCTCCTCATCTCTCTAGTAGGGACGAGTCTATGTCTCCTCCTCATCCTCCTCATCTCTCTGTCTCCTTCTTCTCTTCTCCTCCAGGTATTATTCTGTTCTCTCTGCAAGGTTGAGGAGCCAAACCTCAAGCATTTGACTCCCTTAATCTGTACAGGAGACGGACGTAACGTTAAAGACATCTGAAATCTCTTGAATCATCTCAGACTTGTTCTGTTGCGTTGCGCCCCCAACTCTGGTTACACTAAAGAAAGCATGAGTCCCAGAAACAAATATTCACACACACACACACACACACACACACACACACACACACGTACACACACACACACACACACACACACACACACACACACACACATACACATACACACACACACACTGTACAGGAATACATTTATTCGGAAAACGAGACATGAGTTGATCCAGGATTGCAATTCCACTTGTAGATGGACGCTGTCTCAAACTTACTGTACACACCCACACACACACACACACACACACACACACACACACACACACACACACACACACACACCCCTGACTGACCTGGGATCTTCTTGGCCCAGCTGATCATGTGGACCAGTTCCTTATCAGCCAGGTTGGTGAGTGACATCATCACGGTGGCCTCCGTCAGCGGTCTCTTCATGTCCTTCATGAGGTAGATCTCCGGTGGCTCCGCCTCCATGATTTGGCCAATCAGCTGCTCTGGTGTGAGTGCAGAGGGGTGGAGCTCAGCCTCCTCCACCTCAGCTAAGCCCCGCCTCGCTCCGTTAGCGCCGCCCCGTGTGGAAAAGCGGGCCACCCTCCTCGGCTGGGGTCCTCGGTAGCTGCTACGGTCACGCCGCATGCCTGAACAAAAAAGGAAAAGCCCACAGAATGAGGAGGATTTTAATACTAAAGAAAATATACTGGATTGTATAGTTGACTTCGAGTCTTGCAGTGATTTCTTTGTTAGTGAGATTCAGTTTTTCTTTGAATCGCTCACTAAAGACTATTATTTTCACTCCTCATTCAGTCCAAGCCGATTATTTATCTGAGGTC
>NC_140239.1:29818954-29841454 GCF_949987555.1 Borostomias antarcticus | reverse complement strand
TTATCCCCCAAAATTCCCCGTTCCCCTGACATGTCTTCACAGAAGAGATGGAGAGGAGCCAGGTCATCTTCCTCCTCCACCTGTGTGTGTGAGGTCATCTTCCTCCTCCACCTGTGTGTGTGTGAGGTCATCTTCCTCCTCCACCTGTGTGTGTGTGAGGTCATCTTCCTCCTACACCTGTGTGTGTGAGGTCATCTTCCTCCTCCACCTGTGTGTGTGTGAGGTCATCTTCCTCCTCCACCTGTGTGTGTGAGGTCATCTTCCTCCTCCACCTGTGTGTGTGAGGTCATCTTCCTCCTCCACCTGTGTGTGTGAGGTCTGTTGGAGATAAGCATCACGTTTGTAGCTCATCTGGTTCAAATGTTACAGCCAAATTGGATTTGGCTGTCATGGCAACCTCAAGAGTCGCCAGCTCTTGCTTGGCTACATCTGGGCCACATCTGGGCCACATTTGGCGTTTTTGCACGACTTTGTACGAACTTAGCCTCATGTCTCTCTAAGTCTCTCAACTATACGGTCTAGGTAAACAACGTCACAGAAATCAACGATATATCTGTGACTTTTTTGTTGTTCGTACTGTAGAAGATTCCAGAGGTTGTCATCTAAGCCATGACCTCAATCCCAGTTGGGGGCCAGACAACTCCCCAGGAATACTGCCAATCACTGTTGAAATGGTCGTTACTCGGGACAGAGTTTCTGAAAGAGGTGGTGCTAGGATATGCTGCTGGAAAATACTAGTACTTTATCACGGCAAGAACAGCATATAAAGCAGCCGGTTGACTGAATGTTGGCCCCACTTCAGTCCCTTAAGGACATAAGGACATACTGTAGCCCATATAGCCTGCATGTCCCTACTAACAGGTCAGTATGATTCCCTTTAACACCACCATCGGCTGGATAGTAAAACACACCTACAGGTCCCAAATCAGTTCTAATTCTATGCTACAATCGGTCTCTACAACCCTCATCCTACTACAACGATAACAGTGATGATACAGCAGGATGTGCCCAGGCTGTTAATGATTACTGAGACCCAACCAGAGCCATGGAACACTTTCCCTGCAGCCAGCGCGACCTTTCACCTCTGCTCCCGTTGCTCTGTGTTGACAGACAGGACAAGATCCTACTGTGTCAGTGATGTTACTTGAGTTCATCACAGGACTGTCGGGATAATAAAGCTTTTTAAAAAAGAAAAGCAATATAAAATAGAGTAGCTCACATTATTTTATTTTCAATAGCAAGCTCTCAGATGAACCTGCTTCCAACGACTGAATTAAAATCTGTGGCAACTAAAACAAAACAAACAAGCAAACAAAACAACCAACCAACCAAAACAAAAACAAGCAATGAGTCTGCAAGGTCTAATTAAAATGACTCATTATCTATAACTGCTCTGTCTCACTCTAGGGGAAAGCTTTCTACATTCATTCATCCATGGATGGACGGATGGATGGATGGATGGATGGATGGATGGATGGATGGATGGATGGATGGATGGATGGATGGATAGATGGATGGATGAATGAATGAATGAATGAATGAATGAATGAATGAATGAATGAATGGACGGAGAAAAGTTCTCCAGAGAGTGAGACAGAGCAGTGGAACGATAATGAATATTTTGATTATTATCTTATTATTATCTTATTATTATTATTATTTTGAATGTGAAAACAAAACAACAACAACAACAACATAACAGACATACAGTATTATCTGTATAAGCCACACACACCGCAACAGTACAGCTTGCTTGTGACTCTTGACAACATTCAATGAAGGGATATCTGTATGTTGTTGTGCTAAATAAAGGTTGATTCTCATCTACAATTCAGTTACGGTAACTACTTTCCTCTTCGGCCATTGATTCTTCAATACCATCAATAATCATCATATATCAAATATGTACAATACAACGCAATACAAACATGTCACAATCACTTGATAGCCAATCAGCCCTCGCCTCGTGAGACAGAGACCATCTTGATCTTGCCAGATCACATCCTGTTTCTCTCAAACCAGCAAGCGGATCTGGGCCATATACAGGCCAGATCTGGCCCTTGTGGCTTAGTTCCGGCCCATATATGGCCCAGAAACACATCCGCTTGCTATCTGGGTCTGGCGTGTCAGGTTAAATCAGCCCCTGTGTATGAGTGAATTTGTTAATGTTTCATAATTAATACTTCATGTTTCAGAATTAAGTTTTAAATATCATCAGTGCTGAATTGTGTCACCCCTTAAACACTGACCTCACTCTCTCTCCGCCACCCCGCCCTCTCACTAGCCAGGTCCCCTGACTCATCTTTTGGTCAATATGGCGATGGTTCAAATTACAGACATTATCTGAGGTACCGCAACATGGCACAACATGTTGAAACATCAAAGTGAGCGTGTCTTCGGTTGGACCATGTTAATCACTGCTGCTGTCCAGTCAGGCAAGCAAGCTCCCAGCCAAGAGGGAAAACTGGGAACTTCTCACTCACACATTATCAACAAGTGACCATCAAGGTACTGGCAGCTGAGCTGAGTGAACACAACAGTTAATGTCTTGTCTAGCATCTTTCTTGGACATTGAGACCCGCCATATACTAAACATGAACATCTATACATAACAGGGCACTTGTGTTGAGTAATTAGGAGTTAAAAGGTTAGCAAACAACATTTAGAACAGTTCCCAGTTCGATTAAGTGCATATTCCAAATGAAATCTGATTAAATCTGAATGATTCCATGTGCATTTCCATACCAGACCCTTTGTACTGTAACTATTCCTCGCAATTCAGACCTGACCTTGAATATTTTTAGATGAAAGATAGAATTCCTAGAACGTTCAGCATTCTTAATTATTTTCCAAGACTAAGGCTAAATGATGTGGGAGTCTTTCATGTTTCTTGGGAGGCGTTGACCTTGCCTTGAAAGCTGCCTCCTGGAAATCTGTCTAGAGAACAGCTGGGTAGCGTGAGAAAGAACCTCCCACCTACTCATTCACCACCACGGATAAGGTCCTCTTTTCTTATACAACGGTATAGATCCGGTCCATTCTCTCTATTGGTCAGTTTGCATTCCAGCCGTGGTGATAACCACGATATCCCTACGCTAAAATGTAATGTTCGCACATCTTTTAATATCAATCCACCTCGTATTAGTAGCCGTGGCAACGTCCAGATCAATGTTTACAAAGATGTGCTGTAGCATTGTGGTTGCCTGGCAACGTTCACTTTTCAGCGGAAGTATCCGCAAATGATTAACAAATAGTTCCATTAAAAATACATTTATTTAAAGTTCGTATTGTCTTTCTTTTTGAAATATTGACGGATAAATGTGGCAACCGTTGTATAAAAGCATTATGGAACGAGAAGCCGTGGGATGTCACGGATATCGTCACGGCTAGCGGGGGCGGGCGGGGGGGACTCCCGGTAGCCATGACGATATCCGTGACATCCCACGGCTTCTGGTTCCATAATGCTTTTTGTCTGAAGGCCGTATCACCTCAGAACATGTGGAGGCTTGGGTGGACTGGACCGATGACAGCAATATGGTGTCACAACTGGTCAGAGTGTGAGTGTAAGCATACTGTAGGATGTTTGGTTTAGGGGTTGATTTGTGTCTGGGGGTCAAAAGGGCGGGGCGGGGGTGGGGGGGGGGGGGGGGTAGAATCACATTTTAAGGAGGGTTAATGTAACAATAGGCCTGGGGAAAGAACTGAAATTTCGATAGGGAGAAATTATACAATTTTGGTGGGGATATATCAGGTTTTAACACTAGAATAGAATAGAAAAGAACATTTATTTTGCATAAGAAGTACAGGTACAGACGGATTTGGGTCTCTATTACTCTCTCTGAACAGCACACATTACCAAAACTAGACCACAGAACTATAATCTACAGCTCAATCACACACACACGCACACACACACACACACACACACACACACACACTCACACACACACACACACACACACACACACACACACACACACACACACACACACACACACACACACACACACAGGTCTGTCAAACATCCACCAAGCCAAATGAGCCCCAGAGAAGCTCCCGGCTGCTAGCCAGAGGATCCCGCAGGCCTCTCGAACAAAAGCCCAAGGCCACGCTGTTCTCTCATCTCCAGCGCTCCGGGCGGAAACAGGCCCTTCCACCCCCGGAGAGGGAGGACCAGTATGGAGGTGGGACCGGGGGGGTGGGTAGAATCATATTTTAAGGAAGGGAAATGTACAGTAACAATAGGCCTGGGGACAAGAAGTCAAATTTCGATTGGGAGAAATCATACAATTTTGGTGGGGATATATCAGGTTTTAACACTAGAATGGAATAGAAAATAGTATTTATTTGCCATAAGAAGTACAGGTAGGCCTACAGACAGATCCTTTGAGAGGGAATGCAAAGCGTGAGAGTTATGGAGGAAATTAAGTAGACTAGCAGGTACAGTATGACTATGTAAACACATGCAGAAAAGCTGCAACCATCTGCTTTTTCTGCACTGTTGTTTATTTTGCTCCCACTTGACTGTGTATTTTACAGAAGAGTGAAAATTTAAAGCAGGACTGTAAAACAAATATTTGCTCGTATCTGATTCAGACATAAAACTAATGATCTGACCTTGGGTGTGTTTACAAGAAGGGAGCCCCCTTTCAACTCAACATCATCCTTCTCAGAGCAAGGAACATTCCCAACTAGGACTGAATCAACAACAATAGTCTTGATTTAATTCTCAGTGACGTTCCAAAAGATTCTCAAGATGAGCTTATCCAAGACATTTTTCAACAGCTGAAATGTGAAACTCCTTATTTATTAAGAAATGCATACGCTTTTCATGCACGTTTGTACTTGTTGCTAGAATCTTGCACATTAGGGCAATGTGAGGACACTTTACCAGTTGCATTAAAGTTTTAAATGTGAAATTCAGAGAGTATTTTCACTGAGTATCCAGCCCAAGTTCTTGATTTGACTTGTCTTTTAGCCCAGCACAACTACGTCATGATGTGGAAGGTCTTGGTAATTCAAGAGAAATATATATTTTTTAACCTTTAATTGTGGAAGGCTTCTTGCACTAGTGGCAGATGTCTCTAATACATTTACACCTGTTTTGAAAACAACTTGTAAAATGTGTAATATGGTGTGGGATAATGGCTATTCGGAGTAGGACTGATTTATTTTCCTATACCAGCTGCAACAAGTGGTTTAGCCCTGAACCCATCATACGTGGATCACTGATATTTTACAAAAGTCAGCGAATGCATTACAGTATGTTAGGCCTTGATTATACTTGATTATATCTATTGATAAGAGTCTATCTAGGCTATTGTACAGTCAACGCAGATTTCTAAGCCATCAATCAATAAGCAGCATGTGCACATGGAATTTGATCCCGCACACTGTTGAAAACTGATAAAAGGCTGTGCTCGTAGGACTAATATTTGACTTAAACTACATTTTGGGCTTGTATCGGGTAAACAAACAAACAAAAAACTATAAAAGCTATAACATGCATGAAAAAGTTGTTCACTTGGCCTAATTCATTCTTTGAAGGATGCGACTTACCGTATCTGTCAGATGGCAAAATCGACTGTAGATAAACTGCAGAGTTCCATCTGTAGAAAAATAATTGATCTACTATTGCAATATGAAGGTCCCTTCTTCCGATGCTGCGTATGTCCCAGCGGGCATACCGTAAGATGCGAAATGGGTAAGAGTTTGAAGGTTGTCTTATTGGACGGAGCCCATATGGACCACTTTCCGTGTTCCCCGTGTTTTCAGAACAGCAGCCGTAGCTGAGTGGAAAATCTCTTCTAGACACTTGACGACGTCAGTAGCCACACCCGCTCTCGCTCTCTCCTCGCTCGGAGGCTGGAGCAACTGTTTCATGAAAGGTCCGTCCCAAAACAATGCACATAGTCCACTTGACCAGTAGGCTACTGTATTATCAGAGAAAACACTAACGCAAATTGTACAACTGTATGATATTTAACCCTTGTGTGATGTTCATATTTTGCCCTTCACGTACTATGGTAGACCCGTGACATTATTGGGGTTTTAAAGCAATACAGCCATAACAATTAATGTAAAAAATATTTATGGGGGTATAGGTCAGAGGTCACTGCCCTGACCCCGACCGGCTCTGAGCCGAGGGGGCGGAGTCTCGCCACCACGCCAGTATCCACGCCACGAACCCCACAACTCAGCCCCTGATGGGCTAGAGACACACAGTCTTCCCCGGGTGGTGGGGGGGTGGAGGGGCTCAGGGAGGGGAACGCTTCCCCCGACCTGAGGGGGGCGTCACAGAGCACGTTTGCCATACTGATAGATTTATAAGTTGCCCACACTACACAGGGTACACAGTGTGGGGTAGCAGGTGCTATGTTGAAACCATAGTGTGTGTGTGTGTGTGTGTGTGTGTGTGTGTGTGTGTGTGTGTGTGTGTGTGTGTGTGTGTGTGTGTAAACACTACAGAGTGCGGGAGTGCAGGTGCTATGTTGAAACCATAGTGTGTGTGTGTGTGTGTGTGTGATGTTTGTGTGTGTGTGTGTGTGTGTGTGTGTGCGTGTGTGTGTGTGTGTGTGTGTGTAGATTTAGTCACTACAGAGTGCGGGAGAGCAGGTGCTATGTTGAAACCATAGTGTGTGTGTGTGTGTGTGTGTGTGTGTGTGAGGGGGGTATTGGTGGAGGGTGGGTGGGTAGCAGGGATGGGACTAGCCTTGAGACTTTTGACAACAATGCCTATAAAATGGTGGAGAGGGCTGTGTTCAATCTATGAAACATGCTGCAAATCTAATGGAGCAAACACACACACACACACACACACACACACACACACACACAGCAGTCCCAGGTAGGAGGACATTAGCTACCATAGCTACGCAGATGATACCCAACTCTATATTTCTGTAACACCCAGTAACTACAGCTTGGTTGACTGCCTTGTCAAGTGTACTACAGATATAAATTTATGGATGTCACATAATTTCCTCCAACTAAACCAGGGCAAAACAGAAGTACTGATCATTGGAGAAAAAGCTGAAAGAGAGAAACTAGCTGCGCACTTAAAAACTCTGAAAATTGACACCAATTGCCAGGCTAAAAACCTAGGTGTCATACTTGACTCAGATCTTAATTTTGAAAACCACATAAAGAATATTACAAAGACATCTTTCTACCACCTAAGGAACATTGCCAAGGTGCAACCCTTTCTCTCTCAGGCTGACACCGAAAGATTAATGCATGCTTTCATCACAAGCAGGCTGGACTACTGCAATGCTCTACTATCAGGCCTACCAAAGAAAGCAATCTCTAAGCTACAAATGATACAGAATGCTGCAGCACGAGTCCTCACTAAGACTAGACGAAGGGCACACATCACACCAGCCTTAAAATCACTACACTGGTTACCAGTCAACTCTAGAATAGACTTTAAAATACTACTACTAGTCTATAAATCTCTCCACAATCACTCACCAGAATATATTTCAAACATGCTTGTTAAGTACATGCCCAACAGACCACTCAGATCCTCAGGTACTGAACTCTTAACAGTTCCAAAAGCCAGGACCAAGAAACACGGAGAGGCAGCTTTTAGTTTCTATGCCCCCAACCTCTGGAACACCCTACCGGAGTGCCTAAGAAGGGCCGAAACAACGGAGGTCTTCAAGCGAGACCTCAAGACATACCTTTTCGACCTAGCCTACAATCACTAGCTAGGAACTTGAGACACAGAAAGGCAGCCTCAAACCTACCTGTGAATCCTCTATATACATTGGTCCAGTAGATGCCCCACTGTCGCCCGCAGACAATAGTTACCCCCGTGTCAGTTGTGGATGTTGTAGTACCTAGTTAACACACACGTACACACAGACACACACCAGTCCACACCCAGCTTAGGCCTGGACCTGGGCCCAGTTCCCTTTCCCCTCACCCTACCCCGGGTCCGTATCCTTTTCCCACCCCCAACCCTACCCCTGACCCCTACCTCTAACTGGACCCAGGCACACCTACACTCACGCTCACACACATACAGACATACACCAGTCCTGGGCTCAGATCCCCTCCCCCTCACCCTAACCCGGGTCCGTATCCTCTTCCTACCCCCCACCCTACCCCTGACCCCTGCCTCTATCTGGGCCCAGGCACGCACACACACACAGACACACATCAGGGTTTGCCACACCTCTCCCATGATGCTCTTATCCTTTCTTGCTCTAAAAATGTAGTTTGATGTAATGTACTGCTCTATATATGGCTCTGTGTGCTACTAACCCTGCTCTGCCTCCCCTCTCCCTAGTGCCTCTCTCTCTCCCTCCTATCTTCTAACCAGGTCCAGTGGATGCCCCACTGTCACCAGCAGACCACCCTGAGACCGATAGATACCCCTGTGTCTGCTGCAGATGTCGTAACAAATTAGTTAACACACACACACGTACACACAGACATACAACAGTCCACTTCCGGCTTTAGGCCTGGGCCCAGTACCCCTACCCCTCACCCTAACCCGGGTCCGTATCCTCTTCCTACCCCAACCCTACCCCTGACCCCTGCCTCTACCTGGACCCAGGCACACTCACACACACACTGACATACACCAGTCCTGGGCTCAGATCCCCTTCCCCTCACCCTAACCCGGGTCCGTATCCTTTTCCTACCCCCCACCCTACCCCAACCCCTGCCTCTATCGGGGCCCAGGCACGCACACACACACACACACACATTAGTGTTTGCCACACCTCTCCCATGATGCTCTTAGCCTTTCTTGCTCTGAAAATGTAGTTTGACGTAATGTATTGCTCTATATATGGCTCCGTGTGCTACTAACCCTGTTCTGCCTCCCCTCTCCCTAGTGCCTCTCTCTCTCCCTCCTATCTTCTAACCAGGTCCAGTGGATGCCCCGCTGTCGCCAATGGACCACCCTGAGTCCGATGGATGCCCCTGTATCTGCTGCAGATGTCGTAGCAAATTAGTTAACACACACACACACACACACAGACATACAACAGTCCACTTCCGGCCTTAGGCCTGGGTCCAGTACCCCCTTCCCCTCACCCTACCCCGGGTCCGTATCCTCTTCCTACCCCAACCCTACCCCTGACCCCTGCCTCTACCTGGACCCAGGCACACTCACACACACACTGACATACACCAGTCCTGGGCTCAGATCCCCTTCCCCTCACCCTAACCCGGGTCCGTATCCTTTTCCTACCCCCCACCCTACCCAAACCCCTGCCTCTATCTGGGCCCAGGCACATTTATGCACACACAGACATACACCAATGTTTTGTCATGTCTCTCCTATGATGTTATTAGCCTCTCTTACTCTGAAAATGTAATTTAATGTTATTTATTGCTCTATAAATGTTCTTAGCCGGTAGACAAACATACTCCAGGAGCTTGCTCGATCGCCTCGTTGAGAGGGGTCAGGGAAGAATTTTTACAGCTCACTTATCTGGCCCTCGGGTGATTACTGTTTTTTTTGCTTCCCTCTGGAATATGTAGGGGTGGATGTCTGCCCACCTCCCTTGTTCTCTGTAAAGCGCATTGTGTTGCCTCTGGGTATGAAATGCGCTATATAAATAAAGCTTTGATTGATGATTGATTGATTGAGGAAGACAGCAGGCTTTTTTTTTTTTTTAGCTCCAATTTCCACACTCACTTTTTCCCCACCAATGTCTTAAATCAGAGTCCCTCTGTGCACCACAAAGCCTGGAAACTCTTCAGGAGGTTATAAACTCTCTCTCTCCTTCTCTCTCTCTCTCTCTCTCTCTCCCTCTCTCTCCCTCCTCTCTCTCCCTCTCTCTCTCTCTTTCCTGGATAAATAAAGGCTAAATAAAACTGCTAGCCTAGCTTGGCCCCTTCCTCCTCAGCTCCCTGTCTTTTTTAATGAGAAGAGAGATAGAGAGAGAGAGAGAGGGAGAGAGAGAGAGGGAGAGAGAGAGAGAGATAGAGAGAGGGAGAGAGAGAGAGAGAGGGAGAGGGAGAGAGAGAGAGAGAGAGAGAGGGAGAGAGAGAGAGGGAGAGAGAGGGAGAGAGAGAGAGAGAGAGGGAGAGAGAGAGAAAGAGAGAGAGAGAGAGGGGGGGGAGGAGAGAGAGAGGGAGAGCGAGAGAGATAGGGGGGGGGGAGAGGGGAGAAGAGAGAGAGGAGAGAGAGATAGGGAGAGAGAGATGAGAGAGAGAGAGAGGTAAGAGAGAGAGAGAGAGAGAGAGAGAGATAGAGGGGAGGACATGCAGCTCTGGGCCCGGGCTGGATTCGGACCCAGGCCGCTGTGATAAGGACCAGCCTTCACATGGTACGCGCCTTAACCCATGAAAAAAAAAGTGACCTAACCTAAATTGGCCCTCAGTCAAGGTCAAGGTCAACTTTATTTATATAGCACATTTAAAATCAACCGAAGTTACACCAAAGTGCTTTACAGTATAAATGAAATAAAAACAGACAATACATATAAACAATACTGAATATAACAGTGATTAAAACATTGATTATAGCTTTCTTAGGTGGACCAGATAGGAGAGCATTGCGCTTATCAAGCTGGCTAGAGATTATTATTATTTATTTTTTTTAAGATATTTTTTTAGGGCTTTTCAGCTTTAATGTTATAGGACAGTTGAGAGAAACAGGAAACGTGGGAGAGAGAGAGGGGAGGACATGTGGCACAGGACCCGAGCATCGAACCCGGGTCCGCCGCGCAAAGGACTAGCCTTCATATGGGGCACGCCTTACCCAGTGAGCTACCGGGGCGCCCCATGCTGGCTAGAGATTAAAGCACTGCACATTACTCAAGCAATAACAAGCTGATCCTGATTAATAATGGATATATAATAGATGAGCTGTTCTAGGGTCAGTGTGGATCTGGATCTGGAGGAGAAATGAAGGGAGAAGAGTTCATGGTCTATGCAAAGACTAGAGTCACCCTGGACTGCCCAGAGCTGAGCTGCACACTAACTGCAATAGAACATCTGACAAAGATTTATTACTCCTAAAAGTCTCCTCTATAACATAGAAAGTCTTAAAATAATAATAATAATAATCAGACTCATTCTGATACAGCAGGTCTCTGAACACAGTAGGGCTGATGTTGATCAGACTCCTTCAATCTCAATGTAAAATGGATTTTCTATATGAAGACACTACATCCAGATGGGCTCAATGAGCTCAATGAAGAACTCTCTCTAATGCTTCTCTCTCTCTCTCTCTCTCTCTCTCCCTCTCTCTCTCTCTCTCCCCCCCCCCCCCCCCCCTCTCTCTCTCTCTCTCTCCCTCTCTCTCTCTCCCTCCCCTCAGGGCTTTAGCCTACAGTATAACTATACCATCCCTGCAGGAGCAGTAGGATTCTCCGCAATTGAGTGTAAACTCCCATTTTGTCATCTACTATATGTAACCTGTATTTCACATCCTGTTGATGCACTGTATACACATACTGTATATCCCTTCTGATCATTGTAAATTATGGGATTTATTTTGGGTTCTGTGTTTGTATATGTACATATGTATTTTTATCTGCATGCTTTTTCTAATGGCTACATTGTTACACAATGGGCTAATTGTCCTGATTGTTTTTGTATCAGCCTCTCTCCTATTGGCTACTGCCAGTGGCTGATTGCCCATTTAGATCCAACCGTATGCAGCTGGTACCAGTACTGATGATGGTCTGAACCACCAAAATGTTCTTTTCACTTTGTCACTTTGCACTTTTTCACTATGCTTAAAAAACAACCTATTTTTGTATCTTGGATGCCTCCTCGTTTGTAACAGCCTGCGGTCCGATCCTCAGTTTGATTTAACACCACTTTGTTTAGCCTGAGGCTTAAACACACCTGCTTGACTCTCAAATCAGCCAGAATCAAAGAGCAAAAACTTTCCTGCTCATTTGAAATATGCCATTGCCAAGGGCAACACGGGATGCTTAAAAAAAAAAAAAGAAAGTATATTAATACAAAACTGACAAGTAGCCTGTACACCATACAATACAATGAAGCATGAGCAATGCATACACAACAATCACTAAGCCATTATAACTTGTAAACTTTAAACATTGCTGGTTATCATCAGTGTAAGTTATCTGGCTCATTTCATCTTCATCATCATCTTATTCTTATTCTTCTTATTAGGTGATGCCCACTGAGACCAAAGTCTCGTTTTAGATGGTGCCCTGGTTACAATAAGACATACAGTATAAAACAAATAAAACCGCCACCTGACATGAATTTGCACCCTGATCCTTTGCAGTTCCTGCATGTAGCCGAGCATCAGATGTCCTGCTTCCTGCATGTGCGCCTCAGGCTGCTGCAGTCTAGGCGACTGTCTCTTGCAGTGCGCCTGATGACCTGTAGGGGCTCCCGTGGCGCTGGTGGGAGGTCGGTTTGGGCAAGGACAAGCCCCCAGTAACGCTCTTCCCACTCCCACTCTTGTGGCAGGAGTTCCTCTACAGGACCGTTCCCCTCCCTCCCGTAGTGCGCATGAGTGAATGGAACCTATTCTTCCATAAGTGGGTCAAAAATTGTCCGTATTAGAATCAATGTGTTTCATATAATGAAGCCATTTTCATAATTTTGGTTAAGAATAACGATTTGTTTTACCTTTTCCTGATCAGCTTGTCCATCCTGTTGGTATACGGCAAGAAGAAAAGTATGTTTCTGCTTCGAAAATGACAGTCTAATTTAAAATGATTTCTACATGTGGTAAATCAACAAGTCACAACACGTAAATAAAGTTTTGGAGTAAAAAAATAAATAAAAAATAGTGTATTTCGTCACTTTTGAGGGAGCTAGGCTAACCAGTGTCAAGCCACGTCCAGTAGGCTAATTGCGGCTAAGCTAGGCTAATGGCGAAGGACTCAACGCTGACTACTGCCCGCCCAGAGAAGAGATGGGTATGTATCCTCTTGTGTGACTCTGGAGGAGATGACAAATAATCTCCCCCAAAGCTGGCGTGTTCCTTTAAGTTGACTGACTTGCCCAGCGGATGCTTGGCAGTATGGCCTTTGTAGGGAGGCCAAACCGGAAATGGCTCAGGACACTGAAGCTAAAAAAAGAGAATTAGTGCTAAATGCAGGATGAAAGTAAACAATACAATGGTTGTTGCAGCGTCTGAAATTAGTGATTGAGTGTGTGTGTGTGTGTGTGTATGTGTGTGTGTGCTGCTATATATACTAGATGGCAACTCTCACCACACCTTCACACACACACACACACACACACACACACACAATGTGCCCGGCACGGCATGGGCCAGCATGTAGCTCGGGAGGTAGAGCGGCCGGGAAGGTCCCCGGTTCGATCCCAGCTCTCGAGCATGAGCAAGACACTGAACCTCAAATCGCTCACGAGCAGCAGGGTGGTGCACTGGTGCCGTACCTAGTCGCCTCACAACAGGAAGCTCTCTGGCCCTTTCTCTGCAGAGTTTATATCCTCTCTGCATGTTCGCAAGGCTTTCCTCCCAAGAACCAAATGTCTGCAAAACACGAACAGATTCTCTTCAGTTCGGTCCCTGAACACTTAAACCCCGGGTGCCTCTGACAAGTGAACAATGCAGAGAACAATTTCCACCGGTGTGCGTGCACATGGGCATGCATGTGCACAGATTCATGAGTAAGGAGACATTCACTATCCTCTCGGTCGCCTATGTTGAGAGAGAGCGATAGTACAGCTTTTTCGTATCAACGAAAATTACATTTCATGAATCACAGCTTCCTCGCCCCTCGTCTCTCAGTGCCCAGTCTTCGTAATTGCTTGCCGCTAGCAATGCCTGCCAGCGCTCTGAGAGCACTTCTAAAGCTATGTTCTGGTTACTTGGTAATGGGCTGCATTGCATGTGGGCACAGATGGACCAGGAACAAGGTCTAAGAATAGAAAACTAATAAGACTTGGAAAAAACTTTTAAATTTGCCTCTCTTCTCCTGCAGTCTCATATTTGATGAGTTTTTGTGAGGTAATATAAGCTCAAATATCTCATTTATAGCAATATAATACCATGAGATAATGGTGCACGTGCACACCTGAGTCTATATGCATGGTATATGTGTGGGATACTGTACCTCAGTTAACCCTGAGTTAGTGGCCCTTCCACGGCTTCACAGCAATCCTCCATTCATGTGTTTGTCGCTGTTAGACTTGTGGGTGTGTATACAAACTCGAATAAACTTGAATAGATAAAACTTATATGATATGAAAACAGTGTCCTCAGGGCGGAAACAGCTGGCAGAGAGAAAGGAGAAGTCCCTGATGCCCCTGGAGAGATGGATCCATCTGTAAGAGGAACACGAGAGTTTATGCCCCCATCTGGGAATTCACAACCCTTCTCAGTGGTGCCATCCGCACTGATGTACCCCCCCCCCCGCCCCCGCTCCACCCCCCCGCCCCCATACCCCGGCATGGCAGAGAGTAGAGCCAGGAACAAGGAATCAAAACTGCTCGACCCCAGTGTGGCATGATCAGGCCGGGGTCAGCGGGTCTCGCTGACCTCTGGGGGCACGAGAGAAGGCAATAAGTGTCACTTGCGGGCAGCTTTGTAGAAGTGAGAGTGGGAAGTTGTTTTTGTTACTGTGTTGACCTGGCACGTTCGGGGCGAGGGGGGGGGGGGGGGGCTCCCAAACCGGACTGGGGTTGGCACTTTGATCGGATTAACACAAGTGAGGGATCAAGGGATTTGCACGCACGCACGCACATGCACACAAACGCACATCCGCACACATGCATGCACGCGCACACACGCGCACATATGCACACACGCACAAACACACTTGCATGCACGCACACACACACACACACACACATAAAGTGTTTGCAGGGGGATACGTGATGGGGGCTTGTTTTGTTTCTGAAAGGGGTTCCAGAGTTTAGGGCCAGCAATCTGAAAAGCAATGTCTCCACAATTGGTTCTAGCTGTGGGGGCGTTTATTGCTAGTGGTACTTGTGAGCTAGTGTGATAGTTAGAAACAGGAAATGAGTGGAGGCTGGATAGGTACAGAGGTGATTTGGCAATGAGGACTCAATATGTAAATAAGACTCCATGTTGTATTCTCCTGAGCTCAAGGGAGGCCCACTCCAGCGTTTGGTAAAGTATGCAATGATGAGTTCTTAACCCTTCACCCGTGATGAATCTCAAGGCTGTGATAGAGAGGGCCAAGGGACTTTAGGATAGACGCTGAGGTGTGGATGTACAGGGTGTCACCATAATCAAGAACTGGCTGGATGTTTGTCTGAATATAATCATTTTCCTACTCTCCTGGGAGAAACATGATTTGTTTCTAAATAGAAATCCAAATTTAGGTTTAATTATGTTTCTTAAATAAGTGAAATGGTGGCAGAAGGATAGATTATAGTCAAGCAAGATGCCTAAATATGAATATTCCTGCACACATTCATTTCATTTCAAACCTTTATTTATACTCATGAAGCACTGAGGTTTCCCTCGTTTACAATGATGACAAGTTTACACAGACACAAATCAGCAAAGCAAATGCAATGTGCAATAACAATTAATTATAATGAATCATAATTAATCTATTTCCGTGTTCTGTAGAGTGGTGAGAGGCACCAGTGATGGATCAGGGCTCTTGATGGAGAAGATCATGAAATTAGTTTTATTGGCATTTAGAACAAGTTTCAGCTTTGCTAACAAGTGCTGAATGGAAATGAAAGCTGAATGAAGTAGCAGGAGGGCTTCACTGGTTGTGGGTGTTGTTGTATAAAGTAGCATGTCATCAGCATAGAGTTGAAAAGTAAATTTGGAAAGATTAGAAGCAATATTGTTTATGTAAATGGTAAAAAGTAAGGGACCAAGAATATATCCTTGAGGGACTCCTTTCTTTAGGGTCAGAAAGGGAGATTTAAACTCATCTTCTAATACAGCTTATGTTCTATTTAATAGGAAAACCGGAAACCAGTTGCATGCATTTGCATCTAAGCCTATTTTGGCCCGTCTCTATAGTAGGATAGAACGATCAACTGTATCAAAAGCTTTAGGGAGGTCAATGAACAGAGCTGCACATTTCTGTTTATTATCAATAGCTGAGATCATATTGTTTACTACGAGTGTGGCGGCTGATGAGGTGCCATGTCTTGGTCTGAATCCGGACTGATGAGGATTCAGAACTGAATTTCTAGTTAGAAAGGTGTGTTAATTGGTTGTTGACTAGCTGTTTCAGGATCTTGGCTAAGCAGGGTCGTGTGGAGATAGGACGATAGTTATTGACATCTGAGGAATCTCTTCCTTTTAGAAATGGGAGGATGTGCACACATTTCCAGAGATTAGCAACAATGACTTCTACTAAGTGATAGGTTAAAAATATTCACTAGTGGGTTTACAATAAGAGGGGCAGCAAGTTTTAGTAGGCACGGGTCACGGTTTTTCCCCATTGCTTTTTATGGTGTCAATATTCATTCATAATTTGGAGACTTTGTCTTTGGAGCAGAGACTAGGGTAGAATTCTGCCCCGATCAGAGGGAGAATGTTTTGGTTTAATGGTCAATTTTGATGTAATGGCAGGGGTGTCAGTGTTTTCAAATAAGTAGCCTGATTTAATTGAAGTGTTGATTAAATGTGTTCCCTCTAATGTTGTCAAGTATAAGGCCTGAATCTGTTTTGAGTTGTTGCGAGAGCGAGGGTCAAGTATAAGGCCTGAATCTGTTTTGAGTTGTTGCGAGAGCGAGGGTTTGGATTTAATAATTTCCCAGAATTTGGAGGGACTGCCATTGATATTTGCACAGACTCTGATAAAAATTGGGGACGAGAAGGATGCTTGTTGAGGAAGTGTGTGTGTGTGAGAGAGAGAGGGAGAGAGAGAGAGAGAGAGAGAGGGAGAGAAAGGAAAGTGGATATGGTTGGAAGGAATAGAGGACCGAGCTGTGTGTGTGTGTGTGTGTGTGTGTGTGTGTGAGAGAGAGAGAGAGAGAGAGAGAGAGAGAGAGAGAGAGAGAGAGAGAGAGAGAGAGAAAGAGAGAAAGGAAAGTGAATATGGTTGGAAGGAATAGAGGACGGGGCTGTGTGTGTGTGTGTGTGTGTGTGTGTGTGTGTGTGTGTGTGTGTGTGAGAGAGAGAGAGAGAGAGAGAGAGAGAGAGAGAGAGAGAGAGCGCCTGTTTGGGGCTGAGAAGGTTATTTATTGTTGGAGCATGCCGTTCCTCACATTCTCTCCGGGTACGGTACATGCTGTGATGTGGGAGTCGCTCTCTCCTTAGGTCTGCTAAAAGCAATTAAAACCACCCGCATAATAACATACCAGCTACTCCACACATCTCCAACCTGCATTCATCATTCGCTTTTCAAATTCAAAATTACATTTCTTGTTTTTTCAGTCTCTTCACCGACCAAGGTCGTAACGTTTGATTGTGGGTAGGTTTTTGGCGTTGACGACACTTTTATGTGAATGTTCTCTGTGTTCCAATAAATCAACCCTCTTTGAAAGGGCAGACCCCTCTGTGTCTGTGTTGATCTACTCATTAACATTTGGAGCAGATCCGAA
Source organism: Borostomias antarcticus (assembly GCF_949987555.1). Classification (NCBI taxonomy): domain Eukaryota; kingdom Metazoa; phylum Chordata; class Actinopteri; order Stomiiformes; family Stomiidae; genus Borostomias; species Borostomias antarcticus. The sequence continues at coordinate 29,823,991 of NC_140239.1, read as the reverse complement.
GCTCGGGGGGGATCCACAAATTAAAACTAAACTTTGAGTGAAGCCAGCTTCCTGTCTGTGGGTGCTAGAGACATGGGGTTTGGACTGGGGTGTGTCAGGGGAGAGCCCGCAGTGCACCAAACTGCCCACCCCACCGGCTGCAGCCTGAGGGGGCGCCAGAGAGCCACCCAAACACGGCCACCCATTCACTTCCATTTTCTGGGGGGACTTTGGCTCAAGAGCGCGGCAACAGACAAACTCAGGTGGATGAAAATAAAATGTACTGGTATGAACATTAAATTGATTGATTTGATATGAAACAATATCTCTCATACATTTACATGTAGTAATGGTGCATATACATGTCACATAGTTGGAGTAGCAGTGGCCAGATAGCAAGCGGATGTGTAATGATTCTGGGCCATATATGGGCCGGAACTAAGCCACAAGGGCCAGATCTGGCCTGTATATGGCCCAGATCCGCTTGCTATCTGGGATATTGCGCTAGCTGCAGAGTAGTTTCAGAGCAGTCGAAATCTAGAAAAACCCACTCCACTGCTATTCAATACTGGCGACACACGCATCACGTTTAATTTGGTCATGCAAAGTATTTACCCATGCATGCTCCGGCTGGTCCTGGTGTGGGTTTTTCCTGCAGAGGCAGTGATAGTTGAACTTCAATAATCCCCATAGGAACTTCTAAGCACCAATTGCTTATCAATGAAAACCTGACTTGAGCTGGACATGCTGCGACATGCGTCATGGGCGGAGGTATGCGCTCTCCGAGGGACCTCTCATAGTTCATGATGTGAGCGTTGGACTTGCTTGCAGGTCTTTCAGACACTTTCAGCTTGCTAAAAAGCTCCATTCTCAAATCCTACAAATCTCCTCTACAAGTCCTCACTAAATGAATGGACATTAAAATAATTTAAATTCTGTCACACGGAAACCAATGTGGAGTAAGGCCATGCAGCCACTGTTTCCTGTGATACAGGTCAAGTTAGGTTCACATGAATGAGGGAGTTATTTTAAACTCCTGTAGCGAGATAAGGTTTATGTTCTACGGGAAAATGCTTCTTCAATTCTTCCCCCCAAAAAATCCCATTTTCCTTCCATTTGCTATTCTGAAAGTCATTTATGAGACCGTTAAGAGTTCCAAGTGTAGGAGTACATGGGATATTGACTATTAAATAAGGGGTGGATTGTGAGCGGAGCAGTTTTATGTGGTGATTTATATCGTCTTTGTTAATTTTGTTTCTGCTAGACATAAGAGCTCATAAAATGTCCGCCAGATGAGCTGTTGGCTAGTTCCAGTGCTGTCCCTGGTGAGGTGTTTATTTGCTCCACATGACATTGAGAACATGGCGTTCACTCCAGTGTGGGGGATGAACTGTGCCTTTTGCTGATAGAGAGGACCTAGCCTATCCCTCTTTCCAATAGACCAGTGCACCGCTGCCATAGACATACAGTACATGGAAAAAGTAACAGCTGTAAACTCTGGCTCTTGGTGGCAAAAAAAAAGGACTCAATGATTTAAAACTTGATCATAAAAAGGGTAGATTTTTACTTTGAGTGATAGCCAGAAAAATGTCGGTTGCTTTCTACAGATGTTTCTTTCCCCATGTAGTTCTATGGGGGAAAAAGTGTTTTGCCCCCAAATGCCTCATATGACCTGCAATACCGAGCTTGGCCACTGCGCTCAAAATGTTTCTCAGCCCTCGAGCTGCGTGGCTCGTGCATGGATGTATGGGCTCGTGGTGGTTTGAGAGGAGCCAGACGCCTCGCGGAGGTATTTCCTCCCTTGAACATCACGTGGTGCTGATTTTTAACTGAAGACATTTTAAGACACCAGTCACCAGTCTATCTAAACATTCCATCTGTCACATACCAGTTGAGTTATTCAACAAAAAACGGTTTTGTTTTGAGATAAGTTGATATTTTTCTGCTATTGGAAAATATAAAGTTGTATATATATCGAGTTGTTTCTATGCGGGGGGTTATAGATAAGTTTATCCATTTGTTTGATATTTATCAATTTTAGATTTTTAAATAAATCTTTGCTTGTATCACCACACTCACGACCACAGAAATACTACAGTGCTAGAAAGCCAAACAAACAAAAAGCTTCTGAACACTTATTACAGTCACATGCAAGTTTCAGATTTTAATCGTGTTGCCCGGATGAAGGTCGTTTGACTGAAAGCTCGGCATGACAATTCTGAAACTTGTGCATGTGAGCATGTGACCTAAGTGTGCATAAACTTTTTTTTCTTAAAATATTTTTCTTAAATAATGAATTGAAATGTAACAAGACGCCCTCCCTGATGTGGGGTTAGTCTTTCATGAAATGGCTTAAAAATGAACTAATAAAGATGTATTTTTGTTATTCCACTCTTGTTTGGCATGTAGGCCAACTTGTCTAATACAAAAGTATGATGTCTCATACATGACTAGCATGTTATACTCAATTCATATATAAATGTTGATTTAATAAGCCAATTGTCCTTGGAGAGCATCTCTCCATCAATAATGTTCTATACTACAGTATACCTGTACTACAGGCTCACTGCAGAAAACACTTTTCTGCTACTTTTCTTTTTGTCTATCAACAAATCCTTTGGGTTATACGCACCAAATCTAAGGGGCGGTTGAGCGCAATGGAAAATATTCTCCTTCAACTTTTTGTATGTTCCTATAATATATTATTCAACCTCACAAAACCCATTAGCATCCTATTTGCATATCAAAATTGTTGCAGTTGAGTGTCTGATACTCAAGGGCCACTCAACATGTAGCAGACTTTTAGACTCATGTTCTTGACTCTTAACAACTAAAGCTACATAGCAAATCCAATCATCTGGTAAATGAAGTGGATATTAAATGAGAATTTTTCTCATTCACTGGTAAAAAAAAGAAAAAGTATTGACTGTCAGTTGGCTCTGTTTACAATTTGGTTATTCAGCTTGATGTGATGTTTTAAAGAGTAACAGCGCCCTCTATTGGATGTTTTGTAGCAGTACATAATAAACCAGTAGTGAGTGTGGAAGTATGGAAATCTCTCCATTTAGCTACAGTACTTGGGCAGGTAATACAGTAAGTCTGCATTTCCTGAATTTTCACCAAATTGCAAAGGGACTCATTTAGGAGAGTATCCATATTCAAAAGCACATATATGACATCCTATAGTAGTCCTAGTTTACATCGCTCTGTCCTATTCTAAAGACATGAACTGAATTTCAGATTACTGCTAATTTCATATTGAGCAATTATTATGCATTCGTGATCAGTTTTTCCTTTTTTGTTTTTCCTTTTTGTTTTTCTAAATTGTGACAAAAGTGATATCAGTCATTTATTGGTGTTATTTGGTTGAATGTTCCTAATCAAGCTGTAGATGGCAGTGTTACACCATGTGACAGTGCCAGAGTCGCCTATGGTGTCTGGCTCCGTGGCAGGTGGAGAAATGCTGGTGGAAAGGATGTTTCATTCACATTTGCTCTAGTATTTTGTGTACTTGCTCTTTGCACTGTCTCCATGTTATGAACTGTGTCTGAAAACGATTTTGTAATATGTTGAAAAACTACAATGACAATAAAACAAATTCAGATTCTGATTTGGTGCTTTAGCATCTGTGCCAAGATTTACAACAACTGCCAAAGTAAAACAACCAAACTGTAGAGTGAATTACTGTAACTCTGTCCAGGATATGTGATCAGATCTGCATGCCACTGTCTTTTGGACTGATTAGAGGAGGCTTCATGAAAAGAATGGAGGACAAAATGAGGCTTTCAAGGAAATAAATGTTTTCAAGGATAGTAAATACATTGATGTACGCAATGAAAGTAGCTTTCATCTCAAGTTATCAACTTACTTGAACGTGAGATATTTGTATAAAGTTGGACCTTTGGGGTGTTAAGTAAGTAAGCAAGCAATGAGAACTGTGGTTCTCGGGCCTAGTGGCCTATAGGGCAGAAGCCTATCTCCTGATTCCTTAGCGTGAGGCAGCTTGATGTACAGGTACACCCCCTGGACATGACGCTAGTATGTCACAGGGACTCACCCCCCAATCCAACCCTTGATGCTGAGTGCCAAGCAGGGAGGAATTGGGTATCATTTTTTATAGTCTTTGATATGACTCATTGAACCTCCAACCTCCCAATCTCAGGGCGGACACTCTAACCACAAGGCCACGTTGGGGTGTTAGCACAAAACAAAAGGCGAGGCTGTCTGAAAGCTCCGCCCTCCTTCCGCCTGTCCTCTTGATTGACATGGACAGTGTCCAGGGGTCACCCCGGGGTCAACTGGCTGGAGACAAGGACAGAGGAAGGGATGAGGTGGGGGCAGAGGCCGGCCTCTCCCATTGGAGACTCTGAGGTCAAAGGCCAAACTTGGATTTTCCGCACTGTCACCCTCGGGCAAGCCCTCCAAGATTGCCTTGAGGGACTATGTCCTCATGTCAAATCAACTCTACAGGGTTTCTGAGCTGAGGCAAGGGAACCTACGGTTATAGTCTCTCTGACTTCTTCATTGCACTTACTGTACTTAATTTACTGTAGGATGGAGATGAGCTAAACTAACAAGTGTACACGAAGTGCACATAGGACAAGAATATCAATCCCACCAACAATACTTGTCCACTGGAAATAGAGAAAAACAATCATATTCAGAGCATGGTCAATACTAGATGCAAGGTAAGAATTATTTGATATAATGAGTGGCGGTTTCACCACTGGTAAAGGCTCTGAAAACACCAGGGGACCTTCTATTTTTAAACATCTCATTGACTTGAGCACCCGCTCAATCAGTTGTCAAGGAAAGTCCCCAACATTCGGTGGCAGATTGCGTCTCAATGGTATTCTGGTGTATTTTGGTCCCCAAATCCAACACTTTTTTCAGGTAGAAAAAAACACTGACACTGTCAGTCGTAGTCTACCTAGGCCTACGTTCATTGCGAGTTGTATTGCGAGGACTGGATGTGCCATTAGAGGTCGCCTACAAGGTATTATCCAGGAATTGCCTCTTCACATACCTATCTATATCTGTCTTGGAAAAAGAATAATC
>NC_140239.1:29743954-29811454 GCF_949987555.1 Borostomias antarcticus | reverse complement strand
ATATCCTGTCTCTGTATGGAGGGAGGGAGGAGAGAGTTCCACCGGGGGGAGGAAGCCGGCCACGGCGAGATTGGGATGCTTTAGAAGTTTTCACTGGGAGAGTACTCGTCCCGGTGGATGACGGTGACATCATCCGTCCTCGCCCCAAGGCCAGGCTCGCCAGAGAGGGACGGCCACGCCTTGTTACTCAACGCGTTCAGGACGGGCCCCTCTCAGCGCTGATGTGATTGTACAGATTACGATTATTGTTAAGTACTGAGGCAGCCAGCCCTAAGAAGTGCTTAGAACGGTGATTGTCCGTTGAGATTGAAGCGTGTTTGGTGTTGACTGTATTTACATAATAGACTTTAATCACTGGGTCATCTCGATAGAATGGCTGGCAAAAGGATTGATGATAGGAAGAACTGATGGATAAAGATATTTGACACAGAGCGTGCGTTAAAGGAATAAACCTTTCTTGGGGAAAAAAAAAAAAAAGGGCAGGGACCCTGAGCACTTTATGTTCTCCTCTGCAAATGATCCCAATGGGAGGTTCTGGCACAGTGAGAGCATGAGAACCCTACTCAGAAAGCTTGGCGTTTGGGTGAAAACACCCTTTCTCACTAATGGCAACTGGTGTTCCTTTCTTGTCTTAACTTGAATATAGATGTTTTGTTAGATGTAGTTATTGTCCAATGAAAGAGCAGTGAAAGGTCAGAGACAGAGTGGGTGTTGAGCTCATACCCGCTGCCCCAGGCGCAGCACTGCAATGAAACATTAACTAACAGCACCTCTTTCCAAAGAATTAAATTCTATTCGTTGGGGGAGAATAGATGTGTACCTTTTATAAATGTACCTTTTGGGGTTCATTCAACAGCAGACTCATTAACATTTGAGACCAAACCTTCAGGTTGTTACAATTTCGACAATATCATCATGGTGGGCTGTATGGTATTAAAATGTACCTTTCTAGAATGTTACAGCATATGTAACTTTGTTGCTTAATAGGCTATCTATCTATCTATCTATCTATCTATCTATCTATCTATCTATCTATCTATCTATCTATCTATCTATCTATCTATCTATCTATCTATCTACCTATCTATCTATCTATCTATCTATCTATCTATCTATCTATCTATCTATCTATCTATCTATCTATCTATCTATCTATCTATCTATCTATCTATGTCTGTCTGTCTGTCTGTCTGTCTGTCTGTCTGTCTGTCTGTCTGTCTGTCTGTCTGTCTGTCTGTCTATCTATCTCTTTATCTCTCTCTCTCTCTCTATCTATCTATCTATCTTTCTATCTCCATCTATCTATCTATCTATCTATCTATCTATCTATCTATCTATCTATCTATCTATCTATCTGTCTATCTGTCTATCTGTCTGTCTGTCTGTCTGTCTGTCTGTCTGTCTGTCTGTCTGTCTGTCTGTCTGTCTATCTATCTATCTATCTATCTATAGGTGGAATACATTTGAAGTTGTTGAAGTTCTTTTCTCTGAGTACTGATTTGGAATGGCGACAAGCCATCTAACTGGAACTACTTCTTAGACAAGCCTTCACAGAAAAATAATAGAGCGCTTCCACCCAATCACAATAAAGTATTCAACATTAGCATAACATATTATTTATCACAGAAGTGGATTACAGAATTCTACTTCTGTGGTGTTGATGAGCTCTGTTCAGAACCTTTATTACTTATAACTCAGTAAACAGTCATAAGTATACAGGTCTGGGTGCATAGATGTGAGCGTGCAAAAGTGCGTGGATCGAAGGGTTGTCTGTTAAAACTGTGCCTCTCAAAAGCAAAGAAAGGGATATTGCTTTTCTCTCTATTCTCCAGGGACCAGGGACCAATTAAACACTCTCGATGGGTGACCTTGACCCAGGAGCCAAACGGTCCCTTAGCAGCATCCTCATAGGGCAATTTAGCACTGCTCTACTTCCGCATCCACTGAAATTATGTCAACGTCTTTCAGTCACCAGGGAATGACGCAGACAATGTCATTATACAGATATACACAACAAGATTTGCCTCAGGTCTCAATGATTAACCATCATAAAAGTTTATTTTAATATTAATCAGACAACCCAAAAGATCAAATATTGTTTTTTTTGTACAAAACAATGATAAGAAAACTAAGTCTGTGTCCTGGGGCGTATTGCACCAAGCTGTTCCACACTTGTTTTTACCTTGAATTTTCTCTGAGATAAACTGGGACATGTTCTATTTCTGTTTCTCCTTTCTCCCTCAGAGAGACAGTCCATATCTGTACATGTAGTGAAATATATTACATTTTTTATTTGAATGCCAAGGAAGAACAAAAGAGGTTTAGTAATGAAAGCCAAGGAAATGTTCTTATGTTAAATTTCACTGAGCATCTACAAGTTATTCAGAGAGAGAGAGGGAGAGAGAGAGAGAGAGAGAGAGAGAGAGAGAGGAGAGAGAGAGAGAGAGAGAGAGAGAGAGAGAGAGAGAGAGAGAGAGAGAGAGAGAGAGAGAGATAGATAGAAGCCATTCCAGCTGGTCTGAATGTACTTTAAGCTGAGGCGTATGGCCAGATAAGAAGAAAGAGACAAGAGGTCACCAACCTAAACACCCAGCTTACCCCTGAAGTCTGATAATACACACAATTTAATGGCTTCCTTCCTCTAAAATCCATTTAATCCAGATGTTTTGGCTTTGACCTGAACATCACAGTAATACGTTATTTGAATAGTGGCACTAGCAAGATATACTACATTCAGGTATTTTACCGTGAAGAAAGAGATATTGAAAGAGGGAATGAGAGCATCACAATTGATGTACAGGTGTTTGAAACGGATAAAGAACAAATGTGGCCATAAAGCAAAGGCCTACACTTTCCTCTTGTCTCAATTAACAATATATATTCATATATATATATATATATATATATTTATATATATATATATATATATATATATATATATATACAGGTGCAAACCGATCACAGGTGAAAAAGGCGACAAACATTCAAACCCATACATACACAGATCAAACAAATGACCTATTTTGGATTAAAAACTGCTATTTTCACCTAAAGGTGACAAGTCTGCACCCCTGTATATTGTAGGATAACATCTCAATCTTGCACAGCAACACTTTCATTTCACTTTCAACACTCATAGCCTATGTACTGTATTTTGCATTTTGGTATGCAAAACACCAAACTTTTGTGTCTGGCTCTGCTACAACAATTATAATAATGATTATAATTTGGTATGAGGTTAACACCAGAGCATAAAAAAAAACACCCACCCACACCTGGTTCAGCAAATCAGCAAAACAGGGCTTTCTGTCCTCATGAGTACCCAAACCCACGAACCTTGACTGTAGCTAACTGAAAACAACCCCCCCCCCCAACCACCCCCCCATTGACAATGATTTTTGGGGGAGGCCAGTGAAGAGTGCATTACCATAATTAAGTCGGCCTGAACTACTGTAAAAGCATGAATTTGATGAGTGTGATTTATAAATGGATGTACTATGTTTTGAAGGTGGAAAAATTTGGTTTTTGTCACCTTAAATTAATATGGGACTTGAATCTTAGATCTAAATCTAGGATAACACCAAGACTTGTAACCTCAGGTTTAATCCAGGATGTCAGTTTCCCCAGATTTTTAAACAGCATTTCTTTGTTTTAGGGCCGATCAGTAGGATTTCAGTTTTGTCCTCATTTATAGCTTCAAGAGGTTATCGCTCATCCATGTATTTATTGCTAGAAGACAGGTAGTAATGGTGTTTATGGCTGCAGCATCAGTTGGTTAAGCAGAGATGTGCAGCTGTCCTCTGCATATGAAAACAAACATTGTGCTCTCTAATGATATCCCTGAGTGGCAGCATCGTGAGAATAGTAATGGACCAAGGCAGCTCCCGTGTGCAACCCCAAGGTGTCATATATGGGTGTAACACAGACCTTATGTGTCAAGCACCATGGGTACATAATCAGTTCACGCCTGCTGGAATGATGACCATTTGTCGAGGATTGGTTTCCAGATTTTAAGGAAGTCATTTCCCTATTGGCAAGTTGGTTTTGAAAACCCTCCATATGAATAACTTCACCTAGTTCTCTGAGCCATTGGTGGAGCGTCGGGCTCAACTCAGATTTTCACTGAAGCAGAATGAGGCGCTTTGCTAGCAGAGTAGGAGTGAAATGGCCTAAACAGTGTGTTTATAACATAATTCACAGATAAGCCATAGATGGCGAGAAAAGGGTCTAATGCTATTGTTAGCTGTATTAATGTGATTGTTATTGTAATCATTATTATACGGCACTTTGGTCAACATGAGTTTTTAAACATGCTTTATAAATAACTTTGATTTCACCACTAACCAGCTAACGTTATGCGAATCGCAAAGTCACTTGTTTACTATGTCCTTCCTAGGCATCCGTAGGCATTTATTCATTCTCCTGCCCTGCGGTCGTGCTATCTGCGGTTCACCGGTGGGCACCTCGCTAGTCTGAACCATGGAGCAGATCAACAACATGGAGGTCGTCCCGTGTACCAACTCCAACTATCTGAAACCCTTCAGGGTGCTCTATAGTCAGGTGAGTGCAAACAGCTCACTCGTTTCCTCACTGTTTTGGACTGCGGACACATCAGGCTAGCTTCCATTCATTACTGGGCTGCTATGCTGCTAGCTCGTACTAGCCCAACCCAACCCCCATTCATTACCAGAGCTAGTCATGCAAACAACGCAATAATCTGCACAAAATACGACTCTGTCTGTATGCAACATTAGCAAAGCTACTATCGACTACGCTTTGTACATCAGTGAAACGGACAGGCTAACGTCAGCTAGCTAGCTCATCATGTCAGTGAAACATAAATACTAACGTTATCCAGTTAACTTTAATAAAAAAAGCTATTCTATCTAGCTAATTTAAGCTGATGGGTAATGCAGCTTGCTGGCTACTGTCCCAATACCACATGCTCTGTAAGTTAATGTTAGCAAGGTACAGACACCTTAGCTGGCTAGCTAGCCATGGCAGCACTTAATAGTTGGGAATTGACAACCCGACGTCACTAATATCCTCTGATCCAGAGGCTGACTGCTCGTCATCTAACTGGTCACGTATAAGGTCATGTGATGGCAGACCTTATGTGGAAAAGACAGTAGAAGATGGTAGCCTGTCCTTGCTAGCACCACAAAAGCATTATAACCAATGTGTTTTGATGAGTGTTGCAGTACCTGGGTCCATTGAGTTTTAGAGATTGATCTAATCTGAGCTCTGATTGAAGCACCACAATTTAAAGCCTAGCCTGTGTGCTTTGACCAAGTTTGCTGCTCCTGGTCTAATTAGCTGGCCAAATGGCTCTATGATCCAAGACAGAGTATGAACTTGACTGGTCAGGTCATGTGCTTTTTACATTCAGTTACTGGCAGTGATGGTGGCAAATGATTGCATACCTATTGGTTATATCAGGGTTGTATACCTATTAGTATTAAAAATGTATTGACGCCGGTTGTCATGATTGGACTGAACATTTTCTTCAGGGATCCCGGGTCTGAGAGCAATGCCAAGGTCAACCATGAACAACCCCTGTAGCCATCTATCTGCCATCGCTCTTCTTTGACCTTCTCTCTCCGCTAGTTCTTTTTTTTTGGGGGGGGGGGGGGGGGGGGGCGTTCCTCCTTTGAGGATGGCATTTCATCACATTGTCTATCCCCCATCCTGTGGATTTGGTAAAGAAACGTCTACGGAGCGCTTTGGTCGGAGAGGTAACCCGTATTCTGCTGCTGTTCTGCTCCTGCTCCATTTTGATCATGACATCACGGCCCGAACAAAGCAACCCAGCGGTTGGCTAAAAACAGCGGGGGACCAATGAGGTGACCTTGTCTCTTTGGTGCGTGTAGGACATCATCACCCGTCAATGGGCACAGTCTAGCGCCATCAGCGGCTGATTCCGCATGGTCCTTCAGCTTATTGTGTCCTTTTTCGGCTTAATGTTGCCCTTGAGCTGGTGAGTCATGGGCGTAGCTGTAGGCTGATGTCCATTGTTTGGCCCTAATACTTGGAATGGCTGGCCACAACTCATGTAGGCTATTATGGGGAATCATTCATAAATGCCTACATGAGTGGAATTGGTTTTGCCTCAAGATCAGCCTTAGCTCTGTGCAAAACCCTTTTTACCTAAGTCTGGCCCTAGGCTTTTGATAATACATAGTTTTGTCTTCCGTCATTGAAATACTGTTGAAAACTATAGACTACTTTATGGTAGTCGCTTCAGGCTGAGACATAAGCTAGGTCAAATCAGGGCTATGTTGCCTGTGTGGACATGATCATGCAACCAACATGCTTTCCTAACTTTCATGCCCAGTAATGAGAAGCACAGGCACAACTCACTTTCTGTAGGCACACGTGACATGGAACCTTTAGCCTACAAGTAAGAGACTCATAAAATATTCATCAGTGTGGTGCATTAGTCATTCAGGGTTCCACCAATAGATCCTAGATGATTTTAAACGTATAAGACCATTTTAAATTATGATGCCCATGTTTGAGCTACAAGGATTTCTGAAATATTTGTTTGTTAATTGAAATTATCTGTATTTTACGTTGTGTTCATTTGGTCCGAGGGAAAAGTCTGGTTTTAGTTTGCTCCCTGCCAGTTCTGGTCTGTGCTGTGCCCACCCAGCATGCTTATCCATCAGCGTCAGTAGCACTCAGGTAACCTCACATATGAATGGCCAAGTTCTTATCTCTTTTGGGAACTTTAGTTTTCAATGTTCGTTGGGGCTGTGGCTCAGGAGGTAGATTGTAGGGTCAGCGGTTCGAATCCCGTTTCCTCCTGTCCACATCGAAGTGTCCTTGGGCAAGACACTGAACCCCAAATTGCTCCCAGTGAGCAGGCTAGCACCTTGCATGGCTGCTGCCACCATTGGTGTGTGAATGTTTGTGTAAATGACAGGCCATTGTAAAGCGCTTTGGATGAAAGCGCTATATAAGTGCAGTCCATTTAACATTTTACCACTATCATAACGACTGGGTGAGACAGAATTTTCATCACACCTCTGTATAGGCCAAATATTTGGGTAGTTGATGGAGACATAAAGCTGTTATTTGGTGCCGCTTGCAGTGGCATGGAGGTTTTAGGCTCTCTAGTGAATCAAGTTTCGTCTCGGTAGAAGCAGCAGCTCCCGAGGACTGAGTCACAACGCACCCACGTCACACACTCTGGTCCCTGGTGGCACTGCCACGGAGAAGCCCCCGCTACAGGCTGGCATGTGCACACACACACACACACAGACACACACACAGACACACACACACAGACACACACACACACACACACACACACACACACACACACACACACACACACACACAGACACACACACACGCGAACACACACAAACACACACAGACACACACACACGCGAACACACACACACACACGCGAACACACACACACACACACACACACACACACACACACACACACACACACACACACACACACACACACACACACACACACACAGGGCTGGGTTGAAAAAATCGATTGGGCCCAGTCTCAATGTCCCCCCTAAACCCTCAAGCCCTGAACCCTCACAGACTTATTGACGTCATCTTGTAAAGTGGTTGAGTGTCTCGAACTGGTATAAAAAGAAATGGGACAGCACTTGCAACACCATGTTACGCTGAAGTCAAAACATATTTCTGACGATTGTGGGTGTGTGGGACTTTTTATTTTACTTTTCAATTTTATGTGATGCTTTTCTTGTAGGCCTACATGTAAATTAATTTGTGGCTGAGTCAAATCCCCTTTACATTATCACAACCCTCTGTTACTCTCAAAACATTTCTGTTCAACTTGTTGAAATCATTTCATTTTCTGGTCATAAGCGAACTACGTTACTGCCTGTGATTCTTGTTTGTGATTAATCCAAAAGTATTTACTGAAGAATGACAAGACGCATTTCTGCACCTCACAACCGTTTCCATATTCATGTTGGAAATCTCAATTCAAAGAACACGGCACCGAGATGGGTGATTAATGTCATGCAGCTTTTAACTGGGGAATCATATGATTTAGGGCAACAGAAATCTATGTAATTTATAACCATAGCCTACATATTTTCAAACAAATCAAATTATACAAACCCATGGGGTTGATAACCTATATGTAAAATTATAGAAACCAAAATAATTATAAGGCTACTTGTGCAGATAAGCAAGTCCAGCTGAAAACATGAAAAGTGTTTTGTAACGTGAACGTTAGGGTTGGTTGAACTGTCCGTGCTTGTTTATTGGCCGTTCTTCAGGTAACCCTGCGTTTCACGTCACAACGATATGAACTGTGGGTAATTCCCTTAGGCAGAGTCCGCATACTGTAAGTACAGACTTGCGGACTAGAGCCCTAAGCCCTCACGCACTTAGCGTGAACGCGCCTCAAAGTCTGTGAGTCCGTAAGGGTGGACATTGGGACTGGGCCTTGGTCTCCATTCAGGATGACACCCTTAACCCTCACCTCTCTGCCTGCATCATGGGAATTATGGTTTGACATCACTTCCTGGAACCCGCCTTCCATCCCCTATGGAGGTTAAAGTGTGACATCACTTCCTGGAACCCTCCTTCCATACCCTATGGAGGTTAAAGTGTGACATCACTTCCTAGAATCCACCTTCCATTCCCTATGGAGGCTAAAGTGTGACATCACTTCCTGGAACCTGCCTTCCATTCCCTATGGAGGCTAAAGTGTGACATCACTTCCTGGAACCCGCCTTCCATACCCTATGGAGGTTAAAGTGTGACATCACTTCCTAGAATCCACCTTCCATTCCCTATGGAGGCTAAAGTGTGACATCACTTCCTGGAACCCGCCTTCCGTTCCCTATGGAGGTTAAAGTGCGAGGAGATGTTGTGCTTGAGCTTGCCGCAGCGAGGAAGCGTTGCCAAGCTGAGCCCGTGCTGGAATCCAGGATGACTTGCATTTCCTCATTATAGGCCAGTATGACCAGTAGGCTATTTTTGGGCATTGGTGGACGGGACATTTTCAGCCTAATTTGCTTTAAAGATGCACGTGATGCGTGTGTCCGCTACTGTGCTGGAAGGACACGGGGAGGGTAGCCTAATTTTGACAGAAAGCTCAAGGACAAACCCCAGTGTGTGAGGATTTCACAGTTTAATGTGTCCAGAAATAGAGGGCATAGGATAGTTAGTAACTTACGCTGGTGGTAGGTTATTCCTTTTTTATTAGACGTTAAGTTAACATGCACTTTTTCTCATTCTTGGTGGTTGGCCACACGTAATATGTCCCACAGAGCTTAGTGAGGCCATTCAAATGAAAAGAGGTGCAGTATGTTATTATTTTTGGCCCATGTCTGGGTTATTGAACAATAGGCTTTACATAACTCTTTATAATAATTATAGTGATTCTATAGTTGCTCTAGTTCTCCCTAGTTTGATCTCTGCTCTTGCTTTTAAACTTTCCTTGAGCTGAAAAGCACAAATAAAATCTATTAGTATTATTATACTATTATAATAAATAATAATAATATTATTTATGGAATGAGAGCTATTATTTCTTGAGGATATCAATAGCATGTATTCAAGTGGGTGGTAGGTTTTAGTAAGATAAAGGCTATTTGATTAGCTGTACAGTAGTATAGGAAAGAAAAGATAAAGGCTTATCTTATGTTGTATCATGTTCTTAATTTCAAATGCCAGTATGCAGTCTTGAATTGTGACACGCACGCACGCACGCACGCACACACACACACACACACACACACACACACACACACACAGAGTCATCCTCATAGCCTTCGTTCAATGATTCAAGAATGTTTATTTGTCATACAGTGTACAGTACAAGATACAAGAACGATGTACTGTACAATAAAATGTACACAAGCAGGCCTTCACATGCACATGGCCCACATGTGATAGACCCACACAACCTATTATTTCTAACTTTGTAGAGCATATGGAGCCGGCAGTATAATTTCACTGTACACTGTTCCATATACATGTGACGAATACAACCTGAATCACCCAGCACAGGTGTGTGGCTGCATTTTGAACGCCTGACTGGATTAAAACTCGACTAACTAAGCAGCCTGTCAGATAATGATGTGTGTCCAAATTCTTTGGGGTGAAGCCTTGATTTAACGCACCCCATATGGACAGAATATGGAAATATTGGATGATACACTTGATCTTAATTTCCTCGGTCCCCAAAATCACATTTGTGCTTGGTGCTTAAAAGCCCATAGTGCTCTGGCCAGAGTGAATGACAGTCCATTTACAACAGCTCATATCATTTCAACCCATCTCCCTCCTGTTGTATGGGGGTGGGGGGTGGGTGGGGGAGGGGGGTACAGGCCGTACGGTTTGGGGAGGAACAGATGAGGGGAAAAAGGCCTTTTCTCTTTTCGAGGGGTAGGCTGTGTAGGTAAGCCCAGGGGTTAGGAGGCCATGGGAAAATGTGCGTCAGCCCCCCCCCCCCTTCCGCCCTCCGCCCCCCCCCCCCCCCGTCCGCCCGCACCCAGGCCCACCGAGCATGCTCAATAGGGCCCCCCCAGGAAATGGGATTTGTGTGTCCGCAGGGAAGGCAGATGCAGCGGGCGGAGAACCGGGAGGTGATGATGATGATGATGATGATGATGAATGCTCCGGGGCTCTGATGAGCAGCATGAAGGTGCAAGCAGCCAGGCCATACGTGCCTCCCATGACCCCCCCCCCCCCCCCACACACACACACACACACACACACACACACACACACACACACACACACACACACACACACTCATCTCTCTGTCTCCTGCAGCTAAAACAATGGAGGCGGAGGGGGGTTGGGGTGGGGGTGGGGGGGTAGTTGGGAGCCTCACACCCCCCCCCCCCCACCCCACATCCACACTCCTCTTGTCCAGCCCCTTGACCAGTGTTCTCAGTGTACCACTTTGCGAAGCGAAGCTCGTTCCGTTCACAGACAGGTGGTCAGTGGGGCTGGCGGTGACCCCTGACCCCTGCCTGACGTTGGAGTGTGTGTGTGTGTGCGTGTGTGTGTGTGTGTGTGTGTGTGTGTGTGTGTGTGTGTGTGTGTGTGTGTGTTCCCCTCCAGTTTGTGCTCCTTGGAGCTCTGCTACTTTGAAAGCCATTCCCCGGCTATTAGAAATGGGTGTTGTGTTAGGTAATATTGCCTGTTTGCAGGTGATTCTTTTGGCATTAAAGTGTGTGTGCGTGTGTGCGTGTGTGCGTGTGTGTGTGTGTGTGTGTGTTTCTCCCATCGAGCAATATCTTGGCATACACTTTCATGCTGCATTCAAATTCGATTTCACTTCACTTGTAGGAGATAAATCCTACAATGTTGATGACCTGTCACACATCACAGATGCACACACACACACACACACACACACTGTAGGACACCTCCTCCTTAGACCCCCATAGGAGCGGCAGGAATTTTTCCCCACTTCTCGTCGGAGCCGTTTTCCTGGCCCCGCTGTTGGTGGTCATTGTATTTGGGCCGGCGTCCTGTGTATCACTTCCCTGCAAGACTGTGGATTGTTCCAGAACAATGGCGCCAGAGCCGTATAAAAGACCCAATAAATCACTCATGTGGCTGTAAATACAGAATGTACAGCAGTCCTTATCACTGCTATCGAACGTCAACATGCCTAAAACTCAACCCGATTCTACACCCCTCGAATGTTCTAGAAGCGGCAGCGGTAGCAGAACACCAGAGCACGGCTTTGTTCTAGAGCAGCGAAGGACACAAGCTTTTGTCTCTCCCCAAGTGTCCATCAAGCAGCTGTTAAATTGAACACCCCTGTGGGGGGGGGGGGGGGTCTTTGGAGGTAGCCCTGGAGGGGTGTGGCTGGCGGGGAAGAGGTGGGATGCAGAGACTCTAGGCCCCTGGGGGGGCCGGTGGTGGGGGGGGGGGGGGGGTTGAGGTCTACATAGGTACCCTCACCCCCAGGACGCCACCCAGGGATGCTGGTGGGGGGTAGTAGGCCTACGGTGAATGACCAGTTGTTGTTTTTTAGACTACACCTGTGAGAGGAGAGGCGCTGTGGGGCTTGTCGGTGGGGGGCGGGGCTGCCTAAAGACAGCAGATGGAACACAAAGGAGAAGCGGAGGACTCCCTCTTTTCTCTCTTCTCTTTCATCCCCCTCTCTGTCTTCTGGAGCACGGGGGGGGGGGGGTTCCCCACAAAGCCTTTTCAGTCCCAGTGAGTCTGGTATCTCTACCTCAGGCTCCTCCTCTCCTCGTTCACTTCCTCACCCTGATGTCACACGGTCACTAGGGCCTGTTTTGACGGACCGAAAGCGCTCAAATTCATTCTGCAAAAAACGCACACGAAAAAAACCTCGCAAAGCATGTGTAACAATTCACCCCACCGAGTCTCTCCCCTCCGTTCGTACGTAGCGCTTGTTTCTTCGCCTCAAGCGCCTCCCATCACAAAGCAGACTGTTCCTGTGTGAGAAAGACCTGATGACCTAAGATGGCGTTCACTGACCATTGAACGCAGTTTGTTTAGTTTAGATGGAGCTATACAGGGTGCTAGGCTACTGCTTTACTACTCCTTGTTCCGGTCAAATCTGAGCGAATTACAACTTCTCCCAAATCAGAAATATTGTGTTTTCCATCTGATAGTCTCAGTCAAGATCTTACGTTTTTCACCACACTAGACATTTGAACTATAAAATTGCTGATGACCACTTTCATTGAATTTCGAGTGATTTAGTCAACCTTGTCAAATTGTCACACCTGTAGTGTTCTAGGTCTAAAATGACTCCCATAGGAAATTCATGTGCAAGTTCTATTCCTTAAAGCCTAGTGTTTGCCCCCAAATTGCAACAAAAGTGATAATTTATGATTTTTGTGTTAATATAAGAGCAGTTAAAACAGACCGGCCAAATTAGGCTGCTAACACTATAATAACCGGTGGTAACGCACACTGGAGAAAGGTGAGTTACCTACTGTAGGCAGATCTCCCAGTTACAGAACATAACCACTGTGATGTGAATTGTTTGTCCGTTTTCAAGCTCGGCCCCGGGGGCCTCATTTATAAAACTGCAGAGGATTCACGTCAGAAGGTTGCGTGTGTACGAAACATGGAAAGTATGTACGTACAAACTTTCTGATCTATAACTTCATTTATAACTCCTTCATCGGTTTCGGAATGGATAGTTAACCATAGTTTAAATGGTCAGTGGAATAATTAGTATTCTAATTAGTATACTAACCTAATTAGTATTCACCCATACTGACTGCATGACGACAATCACTGCAAATCCTTTCAGAAAGGCTTAAAAAAAAAGTTGCATGGCAAGTTGTCTGTCTCGTAAACCGAAGATCATGGGTTCACATCCATTCTGCACCACGGGAACTGTTCAGTCTATCTGCCCTGACTGAGGCATCGAAAACAGCATCAGTCTGTACAGTTGTTCTACTGTTCACCTTATACACAGGGTTTTTCCTGCATAGAGGAATTTTTGGCGGCCCCCAAAGAGATTTTATCCAGAGCCAAAGGAAAATCACCAGTGCCAAAATGCTAAACATTTAGAATAAAAATAGCAATTCAGATCCTCTCCAAATGTGTTTGAAAGCTTGTTTCAAGTGCAACCCATCCCTCTTTCTTGCATTTTCAATGGTTTGGACCACTAGTAATCAAGACCATTAATAGACAGGTTATCAGTATCTTAAACATTTTGTCTTCATGTCCATTTTGTGTCATGTCGGGAGATTTCCCGCGATTGTGAAAAGTGAGCTCAGTCAGAACGACAGAGAAGAATATAGTCCTATACATGCTGGTAGGATACTCGGCATAAAACTGAGGTTTCCCCCCAAAATTGTGTGCGCGTCACACAAGCCTGGAAACACCCTGTATACATGTTTGTATAATTATCTTACTGTAAATAATTTGCCTGCATTCCGGGGAGCTCTTCATAATACATGAGAGGTAATATTTCAATTGACACACTGGTATCAATTTCAAACCGTTTATTTTCATCCTTCTGCCATCTGAGGTGCAGTTTGTCATTAGTTAGCGATACCAGTTGATGACACAATATGTAGTATTTTGCCTATACACTAGCAATAGGTCCACAGAAGTTGAACACTTGTACGGCTTATTTAATGAGACACAAATAAGATATAAGTGCTAATAAACAGTATTACTACAGCTTTCACTGATTGTTGATGCACCGAGCAGCCATCTTGATTTTGAGGTCAGAGTTGTGGTCGGGTCAGGTCAGATTAGGTGAGGATTCCCGGAGTTTCCAAGGTGGAAATCCCAGTTCAAGGGGCATTCCAGATTACATTTCCGCCGGGGAAAATTAGGAAAGTCGAGTTCCAGAGGCAACTGGAACGCACCCTAATTACAAATTTAAGTCAGTAGTCCTAATTACTGGAGCGTGGATACCGTGCGGTGCTCAAACTCAAGTGTTAGCCTATGCTTCCTTAAATGTTACCATGTAATCGGTTAATTTGGTTTGCTGTTGTAATTGGACTCACCGATACATTTTTGTCCCACCACCATGTGATCAATTTAGTTTTGGTCAGGCCCCAAATGTAAGACTCCTGTGCTATAGGCTACATTTTGTTGCACACTCTCTTTCTTCCTCTCTCTCTCTCTCTCTCTCTCTCTCTCTCTCTCTCTCACACACACACACACACACACACACACTCACTCACTCACTCACTCACTCACTTATGCATACACATTAATGGTGTCGGAGACGCGCCCGCTGCTTCTTGCGAGGATCCTGGTGAGAAGAGAGGCTTTAATCTCCAGGAAATTGAACAGCACATGGTGAGAATTAAAGGCCGCCATTGTACAGCGGCAGCATGACAACCAATTGATTTTTTTTCGGCAGCTGCCAGGGTCGCATATTATAAATTGGGGGGTGGGGGGGGGGGCGTGATGGTAATTAGACTTTAAGCATGTAAAAGAACAAGACCCCCCCCCCCTCCATACACATAGCCTTCTATACTCATTCACAAGAAGGTCAGTCTTTATTGCGCACAAAGCCAGTGGGACCACATTAATTTCAAGGTCTTGTAAGGGTCCCCCCCCCACCCCAATTTATAAGTAATCTCGATCCTAATCCATGTCGCTGGTGATTCTCCGGGGTCGGGCCTCTGAGGGCTATCCACACTGCCCACAGCAAGGCCCCGGTAATGAGCCCCCCCCGGCTCCCCCCACGGCCATCTGTGTGGTGACGAGGTACCAGAGAGGGGCGGGGGGAGTCTAGTAGGGAATGGGTGCTACGACATCAAGAAGGTGGTCATAAAAACAGAAGGTCGGTGTTAACAGGCAACTTTCACAGCACATCAAGCATATCATGGGAAGACAACAGTGGTGTACAGTAGTTAGTAATTAGTGGCACGATGATGGAGGCTGTTCTTCGCTGTAGTTTAAGAGCTGTGGCATTCTACAGACTGGAATCTGATAAGTAGACATAGCCCTTGGGTGTCCTTTGGGACGCCGACAAAATGCATTCATGGGCGGGGGTCTGTGCTCTCTGAGCACCCTTTCTAGTTTTTATTGATATTTATACCATTTTTGAGACTGCTTAACCCTTTGAATATGACCGTGTTACCAGCAACATTTTAAAAGTATCTTAAAAAAAATATATCTTAAAAAATTATCTAAAAAATCAACAACAAACATTCCAACACTTCCTGAAAGCTGAGAAACTGCGTTTTGTAGTAATGTATGGAAAATCAAATTAATATTTGAAATGTTGGCACTGTACTTTCAGGGTTAAAAGGGTTAACGATCCGAGTCTTAATCGATGCCACTATCAGTACTTTTATATTTTGGGGACAAGACGACGATAAATGAACAGAACTGGTATTTGAACTAGTGTCCACATACTAAACAGGCTGGCTAATGCTGTGTTCACACCGGGAACGGCGAGAAAATTCGCGCCGCCCAGTTCGCCCAATCTCGCCGCGGGATCAATGGGTCGCCGTGCGAATCCGCCGCAGAAAGTTCAACTTTTGCAAATGTCGTCGCGCGGCGAATCCTGGCTGTCGCGGGGCGAATCCTGGCCGTCGCGCTGCCAAGTTCTGCGATTCGCGCCGCCCGTGCTGCCCGCCGCCCAGTTCGTGTGAATTGTATTGACTTTCTATGTAAACTCGCCGCGCCACAGGAAAAAATTTGCGCCCGGTGTGAATAACATAACCAATGGCAATAGAATGCTCATAATATGAGAAGTTCTACTGTCACTTTGATCACGTTTTCAGATTATTATGAATTGGATTATTATTGTCTGTAATATGTAATCTAAAATACTGCCGTTATACTGCATGACAATATTTTACCCTGAATGACACATCACCACTGCCCACAAATATTGATTAAATGTGATTCCTTCAGAAAAAACAATAATGAACCGATATTAGTTGCAGCAATAGTCTTTTTCTTCTACTTTTAAGTAAAATTTTTAAAAATAATTCACCTCATGACATTGATAGAGGGTCTTCAAAGGTTCTTCTTTAAGATGCCAAACACTTACATGATTACCATCATGTGATGGGCTTTAAAATAGCTTTTTACCTTTGATATACTGGATGACATTTTGATGCTTTAGAGCTCAATAGCTTTCTTAATTTAATACCTCACAAATATTCAAAAGTTCAAAAAAATATTCAAGAGTCAAAAAAGATTTAATATTATATTTATACATATCTATGTTTTTATGTTAAATTTATGGCCTGGGGACACCAAATTTACACATATCTTTGACCCATATGTTTATGCACCAGTGATTTGATTTAATGACATGACTCGTTTCTCGAGACATAACGTTACGTTATAGGACCCGCTGGTCTCTATAGCGGTACCAATAAGCTCGGAACTGATTGACTTTTGGGCTTAGAATAATTTGGACTGGCTCCTGATAGAACCGGGTCTCAAACCCCATCCCTAATTGCTTGTATGCTCCCTCCATATTCCATAGACTTAATAACTTTTTTATTTATTTATTAGAAAATAAGTATCACAACTGAATTAAACAATGTCATGTGTAGGATGGACCCCATGGACCTGGCTTATTTGTCTTGGAGCCGATATGTTTTTGTCGCCTTTGATCTCCCTCGATCCAGCCTTTCAAAGAGCTCATTGTGTCACCAATGCCTTGCTCTTTACCCTCTCGTTCCCCTCACCCTACGCCCCCCATCCCCTCACCCTAACCCCTCCCATCCCTCACCTGAGCACCTACCGTACCACCACCTCAACTCCTCAGGGAGTTGGACAGCTATGCCAACCAGAATACGACCCTTCCCACAGTTCCACAATCACCAACCCCCCCTCTTAAGCTTGCCAGCTTTCTTACTCCCACAGAGAAGCACTAGAGGTAGAGGACAAGGAGGCATAGAGGACAGGGAGAGAGAGAAGTGGCATTTGGCCAGTTCAAACACACTCAGAAGGAAGTGTGTATGGAAGTATGTACTGTCAGCGATGATCCTCTTGTTAGTCTTGGCTGACGGTCTCCCTAGAGGTTTGCTGGGGAACTCTCTCTTCAAAGCTGTAGCTAAGCTTCTCTTTCCACCTTCCTCAGAGCTTCCTCCCTACAACATGCATTAAGGGAACTTTTTCTAAATTAAGCAGCAAATTGCAGCTGCTGTGCAGCTTTCGATCGGGGCCGGGCGTTTTGAGGAGGAAAAGGAAGGAGACAAATGACAAATACATGAGGGTCCCTGCCCAGACCTAATTATTTAAAATCTCTTAGATTTAAAAAATATCTAAAAAATCAAGTGTCTGAAATCCAAACAGTACAATGCCTGAGTAGGCATCATCATGTTTATTCTGCATCACCCAGGGCTTGAACTCACAACCATAGACACCAAAGGAAGATCATGTTCTTGTTGAGCCGAGGGAGAAGCTGGCAGTTTGACCTAAAAAAAAGTATAAAATGCACAGCTAGATATTTACACCATTAGGAATCCTGCATAAGCAACTCTTGTTGAGCTACCTGCCATGTGAGAAGCCATAGATGGTTTCACACTGTGACTTAAACACCACAATCACAAGGTTGGCATGTAAATGTCACAGGTGCATGTTACATGGAGGTTTCAGCAGTTTCCACAAAATGTTTGTTAAAACCAAAGACTAAACAAAAAAAACAAGGTTCACACTCAACAAGTGGAGAACAAAATGCAAAGCTGACAAGTTAACAAACTTACAAGATAGCACAGGTAACACTAGGGACAACGCACAGCTACAGCAAATAATGAACAGACAAAGAACAAGATGGGAGCTACATGTAGGCTATATATACACAGACTAAGACAGATGGAAACCAATCAATCAATTAGAGGCACGGGTCTCCTCTCAATCAGAGTCACTTTAGTCAGTTGTAGTTCTAGGGTCCGCTATTGGGGCAGGGTTGCCAATAGGGATTTAACGGTATGAAAATTTCATACCACTATTATAGTGACCAAAATTACCATGGTTATCGGTATTATCACGGTATTAAAAAAAAAAAAGGCTGAAAATGTTCAATAAGTACTGATAGACAGTCTGGAGTCATTTCAACAACTTTTATTTAAAAAAAACACAAATAACACAGGGAAAGCCAGGCCTCTCAACGGTTGAAAGGGCATCATGTCCTTTGCTATGTAATATGGAAGGGCTGCAGTGAGGTATTTGGCATTTTTGGATGTGGGTACGTAAGTGTATCATTTCCTCTGAAGTCGAAACTGGGAATGACGTTGGACTGTACTGTATGTCTATGGTAGCCGATTTACTGTGGTAATTCAAAGCACGGTAAGCGAACGAATCAAGCTAATTTTCACCGTGGTTTACCGTGAAACCGGTAACCGTTTCATCTCTACTTGCCAACAACGATGCCGCTGATTGGTGGAGACATTGCTGTTGCACTATAGGATTGTGGGTAGTGTCTTTTTTTCCTGTATGAACAGCAGCAGTAGCTTGAGGGGACAAAATGAGGACAGATTCAAATTCAAAAGAACAGCCTCCATCATCGTGCCACTAAAAATGTCTCATCTACCATATAATTTCTTTCATGAATATTGGAGATTTATTGAGTGAGTATTTGCTGTAGCTGCATACAGTACTGAAACATTTTGATGCGCTGTGGGCTCTATGTTTTATATTTTAAAAATCTATGAAGATCATTTGTGGAGGACAGTCTGAAGATGAAGTGTAGCAATTGGGGTGTCAATTGACCCAAAAATGTGGGAGGAGTAGGGTTTGATAGGTTTTACAGTTTTTGAGAAAAACAGAGTGCTGGACTTCATAATTCCTGCCAGCTCGAAGCATATGGAAGTTTCTACTCACTTAGGCCGACATTTTGGTGGTTTCAAAGTGATCACACGTACGACTGATTTGTTATGATTTTTTTAAGTTTAAAATTTTAGACTTGCTGTAGCGCCACCATCATGACTACTGGCCCGCAATGCCAGTTGAGGACTTTTGGTATAGGACTGGACCTATGTGCAAATGCCTAATACACATATGTTTGTCAATTTAAAACATAATTTTTTACCCATCTCTGTTTCGCAGATTAGCTAATATCAGCTACGTAGCTGACATTAAACGTGTTGTGAGCTTCATCTGTCTTGGAATCATTATAAGTGAAACCGAAGACAAGCAGTGCTTGACAGGGACATGTATTGCATGCAAAGCTTCATGATGAGTTGTTTCCTCGTTGGCGCTGTCCTCAAAGCATCTTGCTTTCCCCAAGGTAAGGTGAGACGCTTGCGGTGGACTTGGCTCCGCAGTGGAATGATGCCGAGCGCGTCAGACACTCCCTCTGTTTGTTGTCACGGCAGGATATTGTGTCGGCAATTATATTGAACCGGCAGACATCAGGTCGGCTGAGTGTGCCGCGCACCTTTTCAACATGCCTCTACAGAGTCGGCAGTGAACACGCACGCTTGTAAGTGTGTCGGGGAAGCGTACTGAGATGACTGCTTTCGATTTCTTTACTAGTCATGCATGTTCTCCGTTCCACCCTTTAGACCTGTTGAGCAAGACCCATTTTTCTAAAAGCTATTTCGATTTACCCACCTTACTGTAACTGTTCTTGGGTAGATGCTTGATGCCGCTGTTCAATTGGACTGCAGCTCATCTTGAGACTGCACCTCCTCTTGAAGGCAAGAACCCAAATACATAATAATGTGCTTAGTTCTACTTAGGGCTGGGTATCGAGTCGAATTTCAAGAATCGATTCCGATTCACAAGGTTTGGAATCGATTATCACGATTCGATTCGGTTAGTGTTGCTAAAACCTAAGTAAAGTTTTTTTTAGCTGTAACCTTAATTACATGACTGCCAAGTTATGCAACACATCAATACTAGGGCTGGGTATCGATACTGATTTCCAAAAATGAATGAATGAATGAATCATTGAATGAATTCATGAACTATTCATTCCTTCATTTATTCATTCATTCATTAAATAAAAGATCGATTTTGGGATTCATGAATCGATTCTGAATCATTTGTTTCAGAATCGATTCAGAATTGATGAATCGATTTTTTAAACCCAGCCCTAGTTCTACTGGGGTAGGGTATTCCAGGTGTGTCTTTGGTGGATCATGGTCTGTACTGTACCATGACCTCTCAAGAGGGTTATCATGTGGGTAAGTCATTCAGTTCCAGGGTAACTTAACTTTATATTGATTGATGACAAGCTGTCATTCCGGCCCCATATTGATAACCTTGACAACAAATAAACGTTCCCCATTTCCTGAAGAAAGAGACTTGTTGAAGCCGTTTTTCTGTCTGTTTTAGATTATGGCGGTGTTATTTATAGGCATGCCTCCGCTACTGCTCTCAAACCTCTGGACGCTGTTTATCAATCCGCCCTTAGGTTCATCATCCCTGCCTGCAGTAAACGCCACTGTATTTTATATTAGTTGGGTGGACCTCCATGCTCAGAAGCGTGACTTACATTTGCTTTTTATTCATTTACAAGGCCCTCATTGGAAAACTCCCCAGCTACATTTCATCCGTGCTGGTCTGGTCTTCTGGCTCTCATCAGACCCGCTCTTGTGAATGGCTTCTCTTAAAAATCCCCAAATGTCTCACTGAGCTGGGAAGGTGGGCCTTCTCCGTTCATGCCTCCCTTCCGAGTTCCTTGATGTTGAACTCACTTGTCCCTTTAGGGCATTTTAAAAACCTTCTCACTTGTCATCTTTCCTCTGTCTGCACCTGCTTTTATTGAGCTGATTATACCCCTTCTTTTATCTGTTTTATATATTTTATATATATATAATCCTGTTTTGGATTTGTGTATCTTAAATGGCTTATTATTTGATGCTCGACGTCATTGTAAATGAGGTATGCCTTAATGATCTCTTGAGTTTAAATAAAGACTAAGTTAAATAAATACACTAAGATATTGCTTAAGGCTAGTGTGCTGTTGTTTTAATGGTCATTTTTTTCTAATTTACCCCAAATCAGCAGGGTCACAGCATCTCAGACCTCTTTCAGTTTGTCTACTGTTTGACGGTCAGCCTGTTTTCTTTGTTTATGGCCATTTGTTTGCTCTTTAGGATGACCCTTTGACCTGCCTCTTGCCGGCACTAGGCACCTCTCCCGCCACACTTTGGAGCCAAAAAATACCCCATTATCAGCGAGTAATGAAGTGACCCGAAAGCAAACATGACCCAGGTGGCCTCCCTGGCT
This sequence comes from Borostomias antarcticus, assembly GCF_949987555.1. NCBI lineage: Eukaryota > Metazoa > Chordata > Actinopteri > Stomiiformes > Stomiidae > Borostomias > Borostomias antarcticus. The sequence goes on along the minus strand of NC_140239.1, from coordinate 29,789,821 downwards.
GTGCCGCGGTTGCTGTAGCTATATGCAAACTCACTTTCCGCACTCTCATTTTACACCCAAGCTTGCAGTTAATGGTGCAGGCCGGGACATTATGTGAGCTTGGCTTCTTATTAACGGATCAAACCTCACATGCCGATGACCGAGGCCTGTTGGGTCATGCTGAGGCAGTTTGGCTAAAAGATGCATTGCTGAAATTGCGAAGACTTGTGGTTTGGCTCAGTAGGCTGATTGGTGATCCCTGTCTATTTCTCTGTTTGGAATTTGCGCCCTTAACGTAATGACTAAGCCAGTCGTATCAACTACCCTTACTGCCACTTACCCTTTTAGTCTTTCTGGTGGAGCAGTATTGCCTGTACAGTTAAGCTTTAGAAGAAAGCAAAAATCCATGGATGCTAGTTTTGTGATTAGCCTATTACCATACTGTAGCAGGCTAAAGTTTAGGCTACTGCTATACTATTAATGTAGCATTGTGCGTTCAGGGCAGGCCTCAAGTGTGTGTGAGGCATTGTAGGTAACAGTGTTGTTGCTATAGGTCTAAACTGCCAAGCACAGAAGGATGGGCATACGATGGTTTCATTATGGCCTCAATTGTGATTCAAGGTCAGCTGTCACCTGTTTCAGAAAATATAGGCCTTGGTTAAACTAGGCTAATAGCCCATTTTATTCAGACGGTGAGTAAATGGATCAGTGTTGAACATAAAAATGTAGGCTAGTTCACTGTATGTGAGTCATCATCTTTGGGTGTGTCTCCTGATTGATCTCTTCCTCAAATACCATGGGATGTTCATGTTTCTGTCATTCATGTGATGGTGGCATGGCTTTTAGGTAGCCCATATGAGGTACAATAAGCTGTAGCCAGCTACAGTATGCGTGTTCTGCCAGCCGAGTAGTAATGTACATCAGTCAGTAATAAAATATGAACACAGGAAGTATTTCCACCGTTAGTCACTGGGAATCGTTCCTTCCGCCCACTCCAACCTGTGAAGACCTTTTCAGTCCTCGCACATGAAAGAGGGTGTTGCAATTCAGACATCTTCTACGCCCAAATTTGGTCAAAATATTTGCAGCATTAGACCAACCCTGATTATGTCTATCTCCTGATAGTGGCTTGTTGACTAGTCCCACGTTTATGATGTTACTCTAATCCTCCCGATATGAGGCAGGATTCGGGAATATAGTTTATGGATTAATAAAGCTATAGCCTAATTCATTTCTCATGCATGTCATGTAATTAGTAGCCAGGTCTCCCACATGCCCTCTCATGCAGCAGGGTGTTCCATCAAATCCCTGTATTCAGGGTGTCAGAGTAGGAAAACATCCCAGACATTTGTCTAATCCAGAGTGTCTGCAACAGGGTTTTACATGACATACAACACAAAGAGCAAATCAAATTGAATGAGTCATATTATTATAGTACACATTTTGTTTACCAATGCATCTTAGTGTAGCCTTAATATTTGTCTTGAGGGAATGCTTTACCACAGCCTGACAGAAGCCAAATTCCTTTATAGACATCTCATCTGGCACACGTTCGACTCCTGCCATCCAAACATTAATGTTAATAGCCATGTATTTTACATGAATACCCTTTCATCAAAATGGCACCCTCAGAAACATTTCAGGGAGATGTTAGTGGTTGCATGCCTATCCGTTTTCTATTTCATGTTGGGCCAATGTGAACTCATGTGTCTCTCCCTGGCATCGCAGTGAGCCTTTTTAAATGAATCACAGATGATTTGATTTCCGGCACAAAAATAAAAATGTGGTTAGGCTACATCTGACCCAGTCCCATGTTTGTGTGCACTAAGAAAAATATCCTTCACCTGGGGGGTATCGAGTTTACTCCCTTTCTGGAACGGGTTTTTAACCCTTTTAGTACTGCAAGTACAGTTCCAACATTATGAGTATTAATTTTATTTTTCCTTTATTACTAGAAAGTGCAGTTTCTCAGCTTTCAGAAAGTATTTGAATGTTGGAATTTTCTAGATTTTTTTTTTTTAGATATTTTGTTGAATATTTTTTGGGATTGTGGAAAGCCCAAAAAAGTATGTAGAGTACAATCGAGCAGGTACTTTTTTGGTGCACTCAAAATGGACCATTCTTTCTTGAGTTTGAGTTAGGCCTACAGTACCTTGTCATAGCCTAGGGATGTAACGATAACAGACATAGTGAAAAAGCACGATAAAATTCAATTACATTTATTGTGATAAAATTATCATTAAAACAGTGATTATCATGCTTTGAAAAACTCTAATGAATAATAAATAACTAATTATAATAATAAAATAAAAAATACCATCATCAACCAAAGTTAGTAACAGTCTCTAAGATGCATTATTTTAATGTTTATGCAAACAAAAAGTGCGTAGTGGTGCTTATTTTATTTCGTTTTTTCAAAATAAAACTTGTCAAAATTATTTTACATTTTAACAATACCGCGATAATATCTATAGGCCTAACCGTGATCATTTTTGTCACTATAATCGCAATGTGACATTTTCATGCCATTACAACAACCTGTACATCTCTAAACCTATCATATGCTTTCATCCTCATCAGCCTAGCTCAGGGCTGTAGCTCTGGGTTTGATTAGAATTCCTTTTCTCCTGTCTTGTCACATCGTGTGGTTCTGTCAGGAAAATGATGGATGTGACTATGCAGAACGTACAGTACGTTATGCCCTCTATGCAGAATGTACAGTACGCTATGCCCTCTATGCAGAATGTACAGTAGGCTATGCTCTCTATGCAGAATGTACAGTAGGCTATGCCCTCTGGCAGTAGATGGCATGAAATGTAGCTGGCACAATAATCTCAGAGAGGAGTCATAAAAGACGTGTTGAAGTTTTGTTACAGTACATGGTGGTCTACATGGGGATCTCAATTTCGAAAAGCATTTTTGCAAAGCAATTATCTAAACCGTTACTATATATTCAATATATATTCAAGTTTGTTTTGACACGGAGGTAAGCAAGCATTTAAACCCATAGCCAACGTCTTTGTTAATAACTTTCACTTAACTCAGGCTATTTGTGTTTGTGTTTCCTTCACAGAATGGGACAAATAAATCGTGGGACTTCATGCGAACCCATGACAGGTAAGCCTTTCGTCTTATGAGCTTTATGGCAGTCGAGGCTAGACTTTCCATAACCTCGCTAATTAAGACAACAGTGGTTCAGCCTAATTAGAATGCAGTCTAACCCCATTTGATATGACCTATTTCATGAGTCATCGCATGCCCACAGTACTGGACATTGGACACCCAGAGCCAAGGCAAACACACTAATGCACAGGCACACACACACGCACACACACGCACACACACACACACACACACACGCACACACACGCACACACTCGCACATACACTCAAGGCTCCATTCACATTGCCCTTGCTGTCAGCTGAGAGTATATTTGGTCTGAGGTCAAGCCGTGGCAACTTCTTAAAGGCCATACTTTCTTTCCCTGTTCTTTGGTCACCCTGTCCTTCAAGTGTCTGACCGATCCAACCACCACACTTTGTACGTGAGGTGTCCTGAAGACCTCCACCACTTAAAGTGGCCGCGTGCAGCCACGCAGTTGAAGTTGTAAACTGAGGAAATCGTAAGATGGGTTATCACTACCCTACTGTACATAATTGCAGTGTGTAGCCGAGTAAAGACGATGGCGTCCCATGACCGCAGAGTTTAATCATGTGCTGTCAATCACTTATGTGCATATGAAAGAAGCTCTTTGAATCTTATTGACCAATCTTTGTTGGATTGAATTAGTTGATGATGGACAACACATGGTGAGCCCACCTCCCACTGGGTAACCGAATCTAACTTCGCCTGTCTAGGCTTATATCGTTTGGATGCTGTTCAGTAGTCATGGTAAAGTGTAAAAATAACTTCATCTGCCCTGAAAGGAGCAGATTTGACTCTGATACTTTCCATTAGCATCGAGGCTAATGCTAACTGGCGCTAGCGCAGATTCTCTGCACTTTTCCGTGATGGTACCGTCATAATTTGGTCTTCACGTGATTCTCTCCCTCAGAGATTTCCCGTTCAGTAATGTCCGGGTCAGAACAGGCTTTTCTAACTGGCGCCTGTGTTTTTCCTCTGAACTGTGACTGTAAAATCTTCCCCAACACCACAAGTCAGTGTCAGAGAAATATCACACTTTTGTGTCAAAGACCATCAGCGGCTTCCTCACCGGTCATTCAGGGAGTGCTAACGTTGTGGCCCTTGGGGACGTTTCGGGTCATTTGAGCGCTTTTTTCCACCTCTCTCAACCCTGAAGAGAGGTGATTTGTTTTACTGGAAAAGGATGATGCGGCCAAGAAAATGCCAATAAACTCAAACCTGTACTTCCCAGTGAAAGAAAACCCTTGGGAGTATCCACAATCTGCCCATTGAGGCAATTCGTATTAAGGTACCTCCAAGTGCCATTCCAGAAGGTTCTAGCATGGACAATGATGGGACTATGACATAGATAGAATTCAAGGTTTAGGCCTATAGGAGTTGGTTCACATAATGTGTGGTTCACGTAATGTGTGACACTTTTGTGTAGAACTTTACTCCTTAGATGACAATTTTGCTCCCTCAAATTTTATGACTATTGATACCTGAGGATTCTTGTTGAAAGTGCATTGCAGCAGAGCTGTGCAGTTTGTGGTAATAACCTGGAAATATTACTTGAAAATGCTGCGTAAGAAAATGTCATTAAAACAGCATACTGTACAGTATACTGTATATAAGAAGTGCATTGCATAGAGACGAGATAATCGTAGGCTTGTGAAACAGAGGTTTAAGCCAAGTGTATGTGAGTATGTGTGTATAAGCGGGTAAATCAGGACACTCCTAGACAATGCACTCAGGCCTAAACACTGAAGTGTGTTTTAGGTGGTCTGACGGTATTATTGTATACATCCCCTCCCCTGCCATCTGTTAGGAACATCCAGCCACAACATCCACCTCTATATCTATATCACAAATGAACAGGAAAGATAAGCACCATGTCATATTTATGCTACAGTACATAGGGGATGAGGCGTGGACTGCGGATCTGGGAAACGATGGGTGTGGCACGTAGGTCAGGACGCGTCGGTATCGGGTTCATGGCGTTTGCATTGCGCAGACGTGCCGACCGTGACCTGTGACCCCTGCGTTCGCAGGCTCCGAGCGAGTCAGTGTTATGCTAGCGCATATGTGTTTATTGGAGTGTTGGTGCAACAGCATGTGTTTATTGCAGCGAGTGTTTGTGGAGGGGTTCGTGTTTGTGTAAGCAAGTGTGTGTGTGTGTGTGTGTGAGTTCGGGGGAAGGGGTTCAAACCAAGGTAAAGCCATTAGCAGCAGCATCTGTTGTGGTCATTAGTGGTCTTTGTGCCTCTCCCTCCTCTCCGCCGCTGTGGGTCCCTGGGAGGAGGAGAGCAGGGCAGCGAGATGGAGAGCACCAGTGGGGCGGCTGCAGCTCAGTTGGTAGAGCGGGTCGTTCAATGATCGAAGGGTCAGCGGTTCGAATCCCAGCTCCGACTGTCCACATGTCGAAGTGTCCTTGAGCAAGACACCTAACCCCAAATTGCTCCCAATGAGCAGGTTAGCACCTTGCATGGCAGCTATCTCCATTGGTGTGTGAATGTGTGTGTGAATGGGTGGATGAGAGGCCATTGTAAAGCACTTTGAGTGCCGCTAAGGTGGAAAAGCACTATATAAGTGCAGTCCATTTACCATTTACCAGTACCGAGGGTAGTAGATGCCAAACATGGCGGGGGCGCGGAGGTTTGCAGCCTGCTTTGGTCGCGCTGCGATAGACGAACGCGCCGGTCTTTGTACCCTCGATCTTTGTACGTCCGTCTCTCCTCAGCGCTTTCCTCTGATGTGATATACAGGAGGCTGTAGGGATGATAACTCATAAAGGCCCTGTCCTCCGCTGCATGTAGGTTGGAGGATAACCGTTGACCTGGCCTCTCCGACGACGACCAGTAGGCCTAAAGATCGATTTATCCATCGATCAATCAATGATTTACTAACTTCAGTCCTAAGACTGATGACATTGATATTTCATCATCAAGTGTCACTCAATCCCACAGTGCTTTCCTCTCAATAAAACAAACAGTAGTGTGAACCAGCTAACTCATTGCTAGCGCAGTGCTAGCACCGTGCTTTAACCAGCTAAACCACCCTCAGTCAAGAATGAAAAACCCTCCCCTCATTGAATCAACCAATAGGACACTTTTAGCCTTTTTTGTACTGAGAGCTACCTCTCAAGATACTGCAGTCTGCGCGCCCGCCTATCCAACTCATATTACATTTACATTTCAGTCATTTAGCAGACGCTTGCATTTAACGTAGGAAAAGCCAATGTTCTTCTACTTGCCAGAGCTCACAAGTGCATCTCCTTTCTAAAACAGGTGACTAAGAGCATAATCTAGTGCTGAAGGCAAAGTGCAAGAATAGCAATCTGGTATTTCATATCCTGTCCGTGACCCCTCCTGTGGAAGACCCTCATCCTGGTACGCAGCCTATAGGAAGGCGCCGCTCCACCGTCCGTGTCCTGCCGGCCAGCCGGACGCCCGGCGGAGAGGCCTACAAGCTTAACGGCGCGTGAAACGCCCAGAGCGCCCGTTTAGCCGCGCTTCGGTTTAACCATTAGTGTGGGATTTTGAGGGTTGGGGGAGGGGGTAAATGGTGCGTAACTGCGGTACAAGCCCAGGCCTGCATCAGAGGGGGGGCTGGTTTGTCCTGCTTGAACCCAGCGCTGGCCTGAGTTGGGTCCACGGCGCTCTGTGGACTGAGTGTACTGGATACAGGCCATATGTTTTGTCTCTTGATCTGATGGACAGTTGAATGGCCCTAGATCATGTTCAGTCTTCATTATTTACCTCACAGTGGATTCAGATGTTAATCTCACACGGTCTTTGTAAGGTGAGACCGTATCCAACATTGTAATACGCCTGTTGGAAATGTTAAATCAATATTTGATCAGATTGTCTGAAGATGGTCAAGGCAGTATTCCATCTCGGCTTCGAGACCAGATGAAATGCACCCACAGCGGTGGGACTTTACTTCGCACAATCCGTGCTCCCATAATGCATCATAAACAGGTTGAAAGTGTTGACAAACGGTGACTTCATTCTCCGGAGAAGGTAGGGAGGGTGGACAGGACGGAGAACAGAGGACTGGTGGAGGTCTCCAGGGATGAACGGGGTCAAGTGAAAGAGACAAAACAGACCAGGACTTTTAACGTTTTAGGGTTAACGTTTGTTTGAAGATTTAAAAAAAAAAAAAAAGAGAAAAAAAGAAAAGAAAAGAAAAAAGTCTGGAGATAATGACTTTCCCTCTCGGCTACTTTCCGATGCCGCAGTGCTGTAATGCAGTTGTGTGTGAGTGTGTGTGAGCGTGTGTATTTGTGCGTCTTGTGTATTGTGTGGCTGAACTGCATTCATTAGTGAGTACAATATTCATTATCTAACGAATAATGCTGAATAATAAGTGTGTATGCGGGCCTGCCTGCGTGTGTGTGCGTGAGTGTGTGCGTGTGTGTGTGTGTGTGTGCGTGTGTGCGCGCGATTATAATGCGCTCTGTCAGACTGACCGGGCTCGCCGATAACGGAGGTCTCCCACTGGTCTCTCTCGGCATGGGAAAGACAGGGCAGGGCTTCCTGCCCCCCGAAACACATCCGCTGCCCAGCGTAGATCCCGACCCCAAGACTCCAGACACCGCCAGCAAAACAACCACACACTCACATGGTATTACTAACATACAGACACATCTCACACACCGCCGCCTCCTCCTCCTCCTCCTCCTCCTCCTCCTCCCCCTCCGCCTCCTCCTCCTCCTCCTCTTCCTCTCCTCCTCCTCCTCCTCCTCCCCCTCCTCCTCCTCCTCTCGAACCGTGGTGTGTCTGAGGGCTTAACAGTAACGCTGAAGACCGATTGGCCGGTAAACCGGTGAAATGGCAGTAAGGCAGTTCTCTACTTCCTCAGTGTCCACTGTGCTACGCTAACGGACGAACATGCTGTCTCGTAATAGGAGGACATGTACAGTACACAGGGTAGGGCTGGGTATCGATTCGAATTTCAAGAATCGATTCGATTCCGATTCACAAGATTCAGAATCGATTATCATGATTCGATTCGATTCAATATCGATTCGGTTAGTGTTACTAAAACCTGTTTTCTTTTTTTTTTGCTGTAACCTTAATTACATGACTGCCAAGTTATGCAACACATCAATACTAGGGCTGGGTATCGATACTGATTTCCAAAAATGAACGAATGAATCATTGAATGAATTAATTAACTATTCATTCCTTCATTTATTCATTAATTCATTAAATAAACGATCGATTTTGGGATTCATGAATCGATTCTGAATCATTTGATGAATCATTCGATTCAGAATCGATTCATCAATTTTTTTTAACCCAGCCCTCACACACGGTGTGGCGTTTAGAATGCAATACTTGAGATTCGCGGATGATCTGTTACTGTAGCTGGCTTCTCTGGACCAGGAGGAGAAGACGCCTCTGTACTAGTTCTATACTTATCATTTTAATACGGAATTCATGCCAAACAACACGGCTAACTTTTAAGACCATTTGCTACGTTTGTGTTCTTTTTGTTTATGTTCTTTTTGTTCAGTTGTGTTTTGTTATGCTATCCTTTTACCTGCAGCACTCTAAGTGTGTGTAGCTCCCTGTGGTTGGGCGGTGGCAGAATAGTCAGCTGCTCCGACTGATCCTGATGATTGTGTGATTGTTCCCAGAGCCTTGAGAAGCGAGTACGTGTCCTTTTTCTATGGAATTAGCCCCTTCGGGTTTATGAAACACACACACACACACACACACATACACACACACACACACACACACACTTTGTCTGTGAAAGTGGTTCTCTAACCTGGGTCTCTAACCCAAGTAAATCGACTAACCCCCTAGCCGGGCGTCGCCAGCCTGATCTAGCGAGCTCACATTCTATTTCACTCCGCAGATCAGTCTGGATATCCAACCGTTCTAACTGAATCCACTCGAACCGAGATTGGTTTGTTCCAATCACAACCGTTGATCTAATATGGGGCGGGTTTAATAAGATGACGGAACAGAGGAGCGCCGTAGAGGCGTCTTCGCTGATTGGTTATAGGTCTACCCAATTGCGTCCAGAGGCATTTTGATCAACGCCCATGGGTAGTAACACCCCTTGGGAATCGGAAAGCAACTGAGTTTCCAGACCCTTCGCATTTTTGCGAATCATCGCTGGCGAAGCCCGGCTACTAACCCCCCCCCCCTTCTCTCGTTTTGTCCCTCCAGCGTGTCAGTGCTGATCTTCAACACCTCCTCGCACTGCTTCGTCCTGGTCAAGCAGTTCCGCCCAGGTAACCTTCACACCTCTCTTCCTCTCTCTGTCCAGCCTCTCACTGCGCCCTGTTTGCCTTTTAACATGCTACAGGCCTAGAACTTGGGTGGTCGTTTCATTTAAAAAACAACAACTTTATTGTCATTGTTCAACTGGCTCAAACGCTCTGTGGCGAATCCCAAATCCCGGAGTTCAACAGGCTTTTTTCTGTGACGTGAAACCTCTAAGAGGAACAACTTCCTTGCCAACACCTGTGTATTTTCATCCCATTGAATTCCACTCAAGCGTGTCAAGTGCAACAATATACCCCCCCCCCCCCGCCTCGTTGCCAGGGGTTTGTTACAATATACCCCTCTGCCACAAGGGCCAGGGGTTTGTTACAATATACCCCCCTGCCTCGTGGCCAGGGGTTTGTTACAATATACCCCCCTACCACGTGGCCAGGGGTTTGTTACACTATACCCCCCTGCCACGGGGGCCAGGGGTTTGTTACAATATACCCCCCTGCCACGGGGGCCAGGGGTTTGTTACAATATACCCCCCTGCCTCGTGGCCAGGGGTTTGTTACAATATACCCCCCTGCCATGTGGCCAGGGGTTTGCAACAACCTACCCCCCCCCCCCCCCCCCCCCTTCCACGTGGCCAGGGGTTTGCCTGGCATCTCCAAGGCAGGTCCGAAGAGGAGAAACGGCTTGCTCTTCCTGGCTCCTGTCCTCAGGGGGCTTCTGCAGGACAGACATTAGTCATCCCTGAAGGCTCGTTTACTCCGGCCTCCGGCTCCTTCTCTCTCAACCCTCCTTCAATATTCATTCATACTTCTGAAAGGGATGGATTCATGAAAGCAACATGGTGGTAATCTAGTTAGCCCCTTAGGAGGCTTGACGTGATGCTTCGCTGTGGAAGCCGCGCACGCGCACACACACACACACACACACACACACACCTTCCCCTTCACTCCTGAATCCTGCACGTACACACACCATTTTACACACGCCCTCTATAATCACTCAGCACTCAGAACAAACATAACGGCGAACATAAATCGACAAAATAACAGGCGAACGTATTCAGGGTCCTTATAAGTCCAGTGGCGTCTCAGAAACAATGCAGGCCCTTTTTAGACTGCGAAAGCCCCCCGATACGACTCTGGACAACCTCCTTTGTTTGCTGCCATGTCGCCGGGGACAGTTGAGACACTGAGGTGCGCTGGACAAAATAGCAGGAAGGCTACGCATTGAAAGTGACATGGTTCCCGTTCCTCCCTCGCCGAAGGAACAATGTATCCTAACGGGCGAGCTTGGTCCCCCGGGCACGGAGTTTTGTTCAGAACTCCCACGCGGGCACGCAGTCAAAAGCCTGCTTTGTGTACATGTCTGTCATCTTGGATTATCGGTATTTTCAAGTATTAAAGGCGTTGTGGGAACGCTCTCTAAGAACGCTGGGTGCCCCTGCCGAGCGCCCCACCCAGAGATGATGGTGACGGATGTGTTTGTTATACCATCAACCAAAAGCTATTCAGGCCCCTCTTGAGTATGATCTAACAACTCTGACCTCTTTCTCTCTCTCCATCTCTCTTTCTCTCTTCCCTGTTCCTTTCACCCCCTTCCCAATCTCTCCCTCCATCATCACTGTCCATCTCTCCCTCTCTCTCTCTCTCTCTCTCTCTCTCTCTCCCTCTCTCTCTCTCTCTCCCTCTCTCTCTCTCCCTCTCTCTCTTTCTCTCTCTCCCTCTCTCTCTCTCCCTCTCCCTCTCTCTCCCTCTCTCTCTCTCTCTCTCTCTCTCTCTCTCTCTCTCACACTCTCTCTCTCTCTCTCTCTCTCTCTCTCTCTCCCCCCCCCCTCTCTCTCCCTCCATCTCGTCCGTCCCTCTCTAGCCGTGTACATGTGCGAGTGGGAGAGGACCAAACCGCAGCCCCCCGAGGAGGAGGAGGTGGCGGCGGCGGCGGAGGGGTCCGCGGTGACGGCGGAGCCCCAGGGGGCGGGTGGCGGAGCCACGGAGGAGAAGGAGGGTGGGGAGGCCAGCCCCGGCCAGCCCCCGGCCTCCGCGGGGGTCACCTACGAGCTGTGCGCGGGGCTGGTGGACAAGCCTGACCTCTCCCTGGAGGAGATCGCCCGACAGGAGGTGCTGGAGGAGTGCGGTTACGACGTGCCGGTCGCCAAACTGAGGAGGATCACTTCCTACAGGTACGATGTGTGTAACACTCGGTGGGGTTATGACGCGCATGCGAATGTCAAATACACACACACACACACACACACACCCCAGCAGACGCAAGATAACAAAGTTGCGCCTCTATGCAAAGTACGGTAGTTGAAATCAACCATGAGAAGCGAGAAATCTTCCACATTCCCCCCCTTAACCGTCTGTACTGTGGAGTCATTCAGCTCTAATAGGGTTTTATTAGCGTATAACCATATAAACCCGTGGGCAGGAGAACCTCATTGTGCCCTTATCAGCCCTAAAGCAGAAGAGAAGGAAGACTACGAGTCATAAAGTAAGCCTTCTCGCACCTGTCTGTGTGTGTGTGTGTGTGTGTGTGTGTGTCTGTGTGTGTGTGTGTGTCTGTGTGTGTGTGTGTGTGTGTGTGTGTGTGTGTGTGTGTGTGTGTGTGTGTGTGTGTGTGTGTGTGTGTGTGTGTGTGATACCAGCAATGTGTCACTGACACACACTAAAGCATTAACACCTATACACAAATAAGCCCACATCTTAAATTCCATCACATGCTCCCTCACGCACACACACACACACACACGCTCCTTCACGCGCACACACACACACACACACAGACACACACACACAGAGCTGCTGACTTCAAGATTCAAGACATCACCATCACATGTCCACTATTACTAAGCTTGAGGTATCCGGTTGAGTGAGAGTGCTTTAGTTAAATGGTCGGTTCCCCTCCCTCCTATCCACCAAGCACCACTCACTCACTGACTGACGGGTCACGCCAAATACCCACGCAAAAGCAGGGTGGGAACTAGGGTTCAAACTGGTTTATTGGTTCCTCCTTCCCCCGGAGCACAAATACAGTATGTTCAGTTGAAAGAGGGAAAGCCCAAACTCCCCCCCCCCCCCCCAAAATTTTTTTTTTACAAAATTCTATAGGCAAAGTTTGATAGACATCTCCTGACATTCCCATGAATTGCTCCACCTACCTTTTAATTAAACTTTCAAGCTACACTTTCAGGTGGAACAAATGTCCAAATTGCCTGTTTGGCACGTCTTTAGCAGGGGGTGAATTAGTGTCAGCGTGTGCGGGGGCGGAGGGTGACTCTGTCAGGCGCCCGAAGGACAGACTTGTCCTCATGAGGACGTAAGAGTCCAGGACTGGACTTTACTCTGCTGCCCGCTGCACCTTCTTGCAGTGCCTTGACACAGAATGACGGGTTATTGTCGTTAGCGTAACGTTAGCGTAACGTTAGCGTACGGTTCGCGGTCCAGGACAAGGTGCATCCTATAGAGCACAGTAGAGGAGCTGTGTGCTCATCCAACCTGTATTTAGGCCAGGTGCAGGATAGGGGCTTCTCAGGTCATTATACTACAGAATGAAGTTTGTATCTGAAACTATGCTACTGAAATGTTGCTATAGTGAGTAAAGGATAAGGAGCTTTAATGTGCGGACCTCCATTTTCTTCAGCGTCCTCTAGATAAGAGTCAGCCCTACACAGTCTCTGTGTGCCACCATGGAGCACAACCAACACTGCTTTCCATCTCATTTGCATGAGTATTTGCCTACTTTTTCCTGCCTGCTAACCAGCACCATCACAGGGACTCCCCTTTTATATAGTTTCTGCAGTCGCTTCCATTTTGTGTGTCCCCTATTTACCACATGATTGTTAGTTTTGTAAGTTGACGTTAGCTGGCACTTAGTGTACGATACCCTAGCCGTAAACGCATCGAGTCAGACTCAACATTTTGAACGTACTTGATATTATTGAGTGTTGAGTAGACACATTCGATTCACATTCATCGAAGCTCAATGACACCTAAGAGCTGCATTAATACGCATACCCATAATGCATTACAAAACAAGTGTCTCAGTGTTACAGAAAAAAGGCTGAAATGCTACGTTTGAAATGCTGAAAACCTGAAACGCTACATTTAAACGCATTCAAACAAAGGTTCTTACATGCATACTAAATTACTTTTTTTCAAATTCACATTTTGAGAATTCTCTCTGAAGAAGAGAGATAGATACAGTAGCGTTTCTATCTTATATGCCACCCTGGGCGAACCCCCCGCTATGCTGCCCCTCACTTTCACTTTCGTTTTGTAAACGTTTGTTTACTTTCTTTTCGCAGAGTTTTTTTTCCTTCCGTTTTCTTTTTCTGCTCCTCCTCCTGTGAGATGCCGCCCTGGGCGGCTGCCATGTGGCCCATGCCTAAATAAGCCACTGTTAAGATAGCCTCTATATCCAGATTGGCTGACTTCTAGTGACCTTTGCCCTTTTGCGTCGCAGAGGAACAGGACAGGCGTAGCGCTGATGTAAACGGAACAAGACGTCGCCTGTAGCTCCGAACCCACTCACTCATACGGTGGCTGCCACCGCTAGAGTGAAGACTGACGTTTTCCTCAAAACATGCCTTTGATTTGTCTCCCATCCGCGCTAGTTGTGTTGGTGATGTGTCTAGCGGGGTTGTTATATGTGGGTTGCTCTCATTAAAGGGGAAGGGATCATCTTAACCCACATACCCCCTATGAGGGCTGTGCCCAGTCAACGTAGCGCAGTAGGAGTTGTGTGCCTCTGGGGCACAACGGAGCCAATCAATCACAGGCCTCGGCCTCGCTGGTGGACAAGAGATGTGTCTGTTTGGTCAAATAAAAGGACGATCCTCAATGAGTGCTGATTGTTTGTGTGTGTGTGTGTGTGTATGTGTGTGTGTGTGTGTGTGTGTGTGTGTGTGCGCATGTGTGTATGTGTGTGCGTGCGAGAGAGAGATCTTGTGGTGCCAGATGATCCTCTCCTGGGCCTCCATGAGGACCCCCATGACATCCCCCCACCACACTTCCTAAAGAGACCCCTCATGCTCCCTGTGGGGCAGCCGTCAAAACACCACCCTCAGGCGGCTAACCGTGGACACACACACACACACACACACACACACACACACACACACACACGCTGAGCTTACAAAGCTGTTGCAGAGTTTCATCCAAGTATTCGATGAGAAAACAATTCATCCGTCTGTGTGTATAATATATAATTAATCAAAATCGGATCAACGTCTGTTTGCATGCATAAAAGAAAACAAATGTTTTCTACACTTAAATGACTTATTTACAGGCCATGAGGTCTTGTAACTTGTAATGGACATTGTCTTAATGCCTCCTTTCGATTTGTAGTGTTGCATGATCTTCCAGGAGGTTATATCAAGAGGTTTTTCGGGAGTGACTTCTGGCTACCTAGTTGACTAAGATGTGATTCATACTCTACACGAGGTTTTTCGGGAATGACACCTGGCTGCTTAGTTGACTAAGGCATGATTCATATTCCACACGAGGTTTTTCGGGAATCACATCGGCCTAGTTGACTAAGTCATGACTCATACTCCATATTCAAACGCAAGCTACGCTAACGCAGCTGTGAACGCGGGCTCTACATGAGCACTTAAGTAAAGTTACAATTTCATCCACGGCACACAAGGACGCATCGTCACCTCGTGTAGCCTTAGCTTAGCATAGCTTGCGTAGAGTATGAACGCGCCCCGATGTAAAGATACTATTGGATCTGTTGGAGTAGCAACTTGCTGGTAATGGATTGAACTTTGACCCCCAACGTGTGCCTCACTCACAGGTCGGGCGTGGGCGTGACGGGCTCCAAGCAGACCATGTTCTACGCCGAGGTGTCGGACGACAACCGCGTGGGCGAGGGCGGAGGCGCGCCGCAGGAGGGCGAGCTCATCGAGGTGGTCAAGGTGCCGTTGCACGAGGCCATGACGTTCGCGTACGACGAGAGTATCCCCAAGACCATGGGCGTCATCTTCAGCTTCATCTGGTTCCACAACAACATGTCACCTAAGTACAAGATCTCCACCAACGTTTAACCAGCCACCTACCCATAACCCCCCCCCCCCCCCCCCCTTAGCTACCTAACCAGACCTGACTTGAAATAGTATTCAGCATTATTAGTATCGTGCATTGTTTTCTTTCAAGTTTTTCAGGGGCACTTGATTCGGCTCATCCATGTCATCGGGCGGGTGGGGTTTGCACTTTTGGAACATATTCCATTAGTTCCGTTGGGGCCAGCCAAGCTAAATCAAGCGTGACTTAACTGAATTAAATTACATGCTATTTTGACCAACATCTCCCCTCAGTCCTCCTCATCCTACATTGCCTCTGCCGGCCCCTGGACAGCCATTTTGTCTAGTTACCAACAGTGTTCTTTTTGGGTTTGTCCCATTCTCCTTCCTCCCTGGTCTTAACTACTTTTCCTATAGAAATTTGCCATCTTGGTGACTAGTAGCACTTTGAATTTCTTTTCTTTTTTTTGGTTTCCTCATAAAGTGGTCGGGGCTGCTATATCACTAAGATGGCTACTTATTATAACAGCTCAATTCAGCTCCATTTCTCTGCCATTGATTAGTCTTTCATCCAGCAGTGCAAAAACATTGCTTGGTCAAGGCAGGGCCTACTAATGATTGCCAATGACGAGTTAAGGTCTGTTAGATTCCTCACAGCAAGTCATGCTTCACTAGATGTCTCTATGATCCACAGCCTCAGAGCAATACCTTGTGTAGCACATCGTCATTGATTTCAAAATGAATTTCATCAACCGTGATAGAATACCATGAAATAATGGATGCCATAACATTATAACATCTGACAATCATTAATTCCAGAGCTGTCTCTTCCACAAAACTGCAGGAATATCACCTACCTCCACCCCTCACTGCACTATATGACCTATCTATGTATGGTCCCAAGCAGGATTCCTTGTCCCAGATGTGATAAAAACCTTGCTGAACCCACTTAGCTACCATTTACCGAGTTATGACTTTGGGGACCCTCTGGTTGACAATTACCCTCACTCTTACATGCGTGTCAACAGGCATGCCGCTGTCACATTTAAGAAAAAAATAACTTTATTGTCTACAGTCATTTTTTATATATGAATTAAGAAGATGACAAGCCCCTATGGTTGGGTCCATGGAATGGAACAGGGTCAAAGTGAATTTGTTTTGGGAAACTGAAAACCTTTGCTTTGTAACATGTCTGGGGATTTTCTGCATCCACTTGGCCCAGCTTCCTGACACTCCACCCTGAGCCCGTAGCTGGTCCAAGAGCCCCTTTTATTCTTCCCTTGAGCCGGATATCTGTAGAGAGAGTTTTGTTGATACCAGCACTCTCTGTCTGGCATGGGAAGACCTACCTCTAAACCATGTCAAGATTAGATTCCCATCCAAGACAGCCTTTCCCTTGGCTGGTTATTCGAGTCCCCTTCACATCTTTACACCTTTATAAAGGCTGCATAAGTGATTCACAATTTATCTATAGGCACAAAGTTAATGGTGTATTGTTTGTGCTGCATTCATCAGCACGCTAGGACTCATATCCATCTATATAAAATATTGCTTTTTTCTCTGTATCGTTAACAGCAAATTAAAGCTGCAGTATGTAAGATTTTCGTGAGATTAAAATATTGCTTTATTGCTGCAATAAATCGGAAGGCATAAGTGATTCAGCTCCTCTGTGAAAACCATGTCTTTGTAGACTGCCTTTTGGCTCTTAATTATTATTGGCTGCTGTAGCTCAGTTGGTAGAGCGGGTCGTTGAATGATCGAAGGGTCAGTGGTTCGAATCCCAGCTCCGACTGTCCACATGTCAAAGTGTCCTTGAGCAAGACACCTAACCCCAAATTGCTCCCAATGAGCAGGATAGCACCTTGCATGGCAGCTGCCGCCATCGGTGTGTGTGTGAATGGGTGAATGAGAGGCCATTGTAAAGCGCTTTGAGTGCCGCTAAGGTGGAAAAGCGCTATACTGTATAAGTGCAGTCCATTTACCATATTATAAGTTGGTGCCGGGTCGACACCAGAGCATTAAAACAGAAAAAAATCTTGGAGGCGTGGCCACACCGGGTTCAAAGTGCTGAGATCCAGTCAGCAACACGGGCATTCATCTATGGCCTTATGGATACCCAAACCCACAAACCATGAGATTGCCAGCTCGTAGCTGGCAGCTGGCTCAAAGTGCAGAACTTACATACTGCAGCTTTAATAGCATAATCTGTTTATGAAGCCCCTCCATAAGCCTTGTATAAAGTGTGACTAACAAAAAGTAGCTATCCAAGTCTTTGATAGTTTGGGACAGAAAGAGCTAAGAGAATCGCAACAGCACATGCCAGCATCTCAGGTCCAAACTTTTTGTCCCCCTTGACAAGGTGAATTTCAGGGATTGATCCAACATCAGCTGAGAACTTTGCCATCTGGTATGACAAAAATCTAGTAACATTTCTTGGTACAGGTACCTTCCAAAATAACACACTGGCATGCAAACAGCTTAATTTATCTTGGACCTTGGTTTAAGGTCTTCTCTGTTATAGGATGTATGTGAGTTTTTTTCTTTTGCCTTTTGTTTTTGTTTTGTTTTGTTTTGTTTTTATAGCTCAGCATCTAATCACATCATTGACCAAAACAATGATCAATTGAGCTAGGCTCCCTTGAAAAGAGGGCCCTTCCTGTGTATTTAAGAGCTACTGTGGAAGTCATCAAAAATGTAATGTAGTTTCATATTCCAGACCGTTGACTACTTTATTACTGCATAAATATTATTTCTATGTTTACATTTGTGATTTGTACATTTGGCCTTTGTGGCTCTGATAACTAAAGTATTTACCTAATTGCTACGAATCACTATTTGATTAACCAGCCTTTTTTTGTGTCACACTTATCTGCACACACCTACAGTAACTGTTAAGGCTTTTGTAGTCGAAGCAAACTAACTTTTATGTTAATTGGCTAATAGAATAAGCTATTATAGTCTTAACTTTTGATCAATGGATCTGTATTGATGAGCAGCACAGTCTATTAAGATAGGTCACATTCCAGAGTTCTAAGCCTCTTGTATTTCAGAATGTGGGTGTGACACCTCTGATTGCTGTCTTCAGTTTTCCCATGATTCCTCATTCTCTTTGCAATTCTATGCTGCAAAGTCGTGTAATTTGTACACAGATGGATGACATCAGGTTGATAGAGGAGAGAAGGTCAAACTAGCAGACCTCCAAATCTTTCAAAACTGTTTCCCTCAACAAAGTTCTTACCCTGTGAGTATGGAGTTCTCCGCAAAGTTAATTTCCTCCATTTAAATTAATTCCTTAATCAAATATCAGGATTGCATGGTTTCACTGCAATGGCTGGACATTTTTTAACTGATGTTCTTGAAAAACAAACATGACCCATATCATAGTGTTAATAGTCACGTCATAGTCACTAGAAAAACAGAAGCTTTTTTTGTACTTCATATAAAAAAAATGTTAGAAAATATAAGTTGCTCCACTGGTTCTGTTGCAAAATATTCATCAACCAACTAGGGTAGCATGCTGCCTTTGTTACGGTTTCAATGAAGCATAAAATATGTGTTTTGTTTCCTCCAATCACCACAATTTTGTCATTAAACGTACGGATGGGGTGTGGTTTTAAAGGTGTGTTATCAGGGAACTGTTAGCATCGTAACCATAGTTTTCCCCTTTTAACCTCAAACCCCAATCTTAGCCAGATTCTTTGCCTTTGTCCTTGTGACAATCTTTCCTTTATATGTCTGCCAAAATTAAATCCAGAAATGAGATTTCGGTAGATTCAGCGACTGTTCATATCCCTTCTGAGACGATAGTTAAATTGAGAAGTCCAAGTGCTGGTTCATTGGTGCTCAACAGGTCCTCCTTCTCAACGGTCGACAGACCTACATAGTGATATCTCTGAAGCTCCTACAGACCAATAGCCAGAGTGTACATGGTTATACATTGGTATGCAATGATGTCACAAGGTGTCAAAACCTTCCATAAACCCAGCAAGTTAAGCCATGCTGTTAAAGCCACAATCTATACCTTTCATCTGTCAAATGCAAATGGATCGAAAGTTCTATTGTGCCGTTAACTTAAATATGTAAGCCATTCTGTCTTTTTGTGAAGACTGTAAATTTCTGATGTAGGCTAATGCTTTGGTGGTCATTCTTGCCTCCGCTGGATATGTAACCATGCGACATTTCTACCTCCATCACTTGGGCAAGTAGGCGCTGGCACAGGCACAGAGACTGTCACTTTGCCTCACTCAATACAGCCGGCAGGACATGACACAATACCTGTGTGGTTTGGCTTGTCCCTTTAAGGACAAATATATCAAATTTCCAACTAAATATCGGAAATAGCAGAAATGTCCATTTTCGTGGAGTTCTCTTGTTGATAGAATACATTATACTTTTCCCTGTCTTTCTGTGAATCATTCTACGTTTTTCTATATTGTGTAGGCTACTCTGTATTGATATGAATCCCGCTACAACAATGTGTTGGATTTTAGTTGTTCCAAGGGTACATTTCTTTTTTTCTTTTTTTAAAAGGTATTTAACCTATTTGAAATGCTTCTTGCACAGTTTTGAAAAATGTGTATTTTAAATGACCACAAAAAAAATGCTTCTATGGTTTCAAAGAGAGTTTTTGAAAGTGTTTGAAAGCCAGAGTTGGTTGATTTATTTCTGTTGAGGTCGTCGCAAAGCAGTTTGTTCACTTGTGATATTTTTGTGTCTTACACTGAATTTGTGTTTCTTTGAAATAATTATCAGAGAAATAAGCATAAGCATTGAAGTGTTAATGTTTTTTTTGTGTTCTCGATCAGAATTGTTTCCACTTTATTTGAAGTGAATATTCATTGTAGTTTGTGTGGTTAAGTAACATTTCAGTTTTATTTTTACCTCTTTTTCCAAAAAAAAAAACTTGGTTTCATATATTAATTTCAATATTTTACAATTTGTAAACATTATGGCACCTGTTGCAAATATATTTAAATATGATATTTTGCATGTGCACTAACTTGTTTCATTGAACTGCATTAGTCTATGTGTAAATAAATGAGGTTTGATTCCTGAAATCATCCGTTTTGTCTGAATGTCCTCTGTGATTACTCTGATCATTGGACAAGTTAAATTATGACATATTAAATAACTCAATGTTGGTAGCATGTTCTACTGCATTTTCATAAAAGAGGAAGGCCTCCTTATGATCAACATACAAAGAATGGTCTAGAAAGAATACTGCTCTTTGGGCAGCAAGACCTCAGACACCAGAGCCATGAACGGGTTTGATTCTGTGTGTTTAGTTTGTCCTGTTCTACAGCCTAGATGAGAAAGGTAACAGCAGGTTGAACTGGAGATGATAATGTACAGGTGAGTGTATTTTATCTCCTTCTATTCATCGCTCTATCCCCTCCTCTCCTGATCCTTCAACAAAAGGCCCAACCAAATACTCAATTTTAAATTCAAACAGGGCTAATTTGTCAACCGCTCCTCCGTGTCCACTGTCTGTTGGGGCGAGGTGAAGTATGGGGGGGGGGGAGGGAACCTATTGGTCACTCCTGTCCTGTGGGACAAGTGGGGGTTGCCATGCCAATGTTTGTGTTTATCTTCTTTAAAAGGTGCACTAGTAATCATTAGACAAAGTAGTGAGGGGGGAAGTCAGAGGGAGTTTGAGGGAGGGGAGGGGGAGGAACACTTAAACGTATTAGCTAACCGAGTGTAACCGCGCTGATCACTCCATGGCAACCACACGCCACCAAGCCTGACTACATTCACTTTATTCACACAGCTGCCATATTTGTCAAGTCTGACGTAATTGTTGGGACGAATGCGGAAGTGCCCGTTGACTCCGATGTTTAAACTTCACTATAAATAAACCAGACTCCGATTGTTTTTCACTGCCATTGTTTTCACGTTTGGAAATACATGGAAGTGAATGCAGCTGGCGGCTAACTATGGCTCATTCACTTCCATGTATTTCCCAATGTGAAAACTATGGCAGTGAAAAACAATCGGAGTCTGGTAATGATGAGTTTGTAATCCCAATAGTGTGTACAGCCTGTTATTTTGACTATTTTGGTTCTTGAAGTGGTGTTTTTATAGTGAACTTTTAACATTAGAGTCAACGGGCACTTCGGCATCCGCACCAATTACATCAGACTGACCAAAATGGCAGCCGCGTGAATAAAGCGAATTAGTGAGTGGAGAGAGGGGATATTAGCTTGTGGAGGGGGGCACATTTGGGCATTATCCTCACCTGCCCTCTAAATGGTTTCATCACTCATTATCATGCAAATGTGAAAACATTCATTTTGTCTAGCTCTGTATCGGAGAAACAGATCTTATCGTATTGTTTTGATAAGGATTATGCAGTGAGCGTTGTTGGAATGAACTATTTGGCCATTACAATCATGTTTGTATGAAGTAAGGTACCATGTAGTATTGAATCCAAGCCAAACACTAGTCCCCTGAAAGTCAGCTGTGTGGACGATGTTCATTTCCAACTCTGGATCGTGCCAGGGGGAACCTCAACACATCTCAACCATATTTTCCAAGGTCTCACTTTCCTTGCTTCACTTTCTCTACAGTGAGTCAAACTGAAAGTGCTGTCAAGCTACTTTTTCACTACCGCTGGTCTTTCTGTTTGTGTTTGTGGTTCATATCTGAAACTCCATACTTTCCCTTCACTTTCCCGTCTTCCATCCCACTCCATAATCGAAAGCCAGAGAGTTACTTACCCAGAAACGTGGACTGTATCAGTGATAGTGTTTATCTACCCTGGCTGGCAGGACATCGGGCCTTGATCAAAGCTGTTGTTTTTTTTGCAGAAATAGGGCTGTGCCAAATGTTCACGCAAAGAATCTTAACATCAGATCTGAGATGTCGTCATTGAGATGGTTGTCACGGAAACGGGCCGTGAGTGACTGAGAAACTCGAGGTGTCATCGCCTGCGATGACCCCGTCACCTCTGCTGTATCACAATATTCACTGAGGAGGACTCGACTTGAGAAATGTCTTAACCATGTGAGACAGGGCCAGAGGTAGATGCAAAAACAATTAGAAGTGTGTGAGTGTGAGAGAGTGTGTGTGTGTGTGTGTGTGTGTGTGTGTGTGTGTGTATGCATGCATGCATGCGCGTGTGTGTGTGTGAGTGTATGCATGCACGTGTGAGTGTGTGCACGTGCGTGTGTGAGAGTGTGTGCGCACGCGCGCGCATGTGTGTGAGTGTGTGCGAGCTTGTGAGAGTGTGTGTGCGCGCGCGTGAGAGTGTGTGTGTGTGCGCGCGCGTGCGTGTGAGAGTGTGTGTGTGTGCGTGAGAGAGAGAGTGTGTGTATGTGTGTGTGTGTGTGTGTTGGGAGAATATAATCACTACCCTCAGGGCTACAAGCAGCGTCTGATGCAAGGACAGTTATCAGGTGTGATGATCTAATCACTGTCACCATTAAAACACCTCAAACCCCTGCAGCCAGGATCAGTGACACAATACGTTAAACGGGGGAGAAATTGGTGTCTACTGTAGTTCAGACTACTTTGATGGTGACTGATCAGGATCATGTACATTATTGAATAATTTCCCCCCAGTCAGAGGACATGGTTGAGCTGCTGTCCTGTTAATGAATCCATTTTGTGAAGGCGTTGTCTAAGGGATATGGGACTGTATGTGGGCTGTTCCCCATATACTGTATGAGCTACTGTACCAATAACCAAAGTTAGTAACACCTTTCTTATTGTACAAATCGTGAGAATGTTTCATCTGACAATACTGTGTGTGTGTGTCATTGGATATATGGATGTATTTAATTTTGTGAATTCTATTCTTCCTTTTGAAATTGCATCATATTCAACACGCCCGTGCTGCTAGGATGCTGTGTGATGCTGCCTGAATGGAATGGCAGCAGGTCATTCAACCTTTTTTTTTGCTCCATCTGGTCTTAAAAGATGCTGACAAAGTCAAACAAAACATTTTAAAGCTATAGTCTGTTTTAAAAGTCTGACAATGTTGATAAGTGGGACAATTTGGTTGAATGATTGGCACCAGAATCGACTTTTACAACATTCTTTTCAGTTTCACATTTCCAGTTATTTGTCAGATATTTCAGCTGTAGTTGGTGTTGTGTCGGTCTCACCCTGCTATCAGGAAGGTACGAAGGAAAACCTCCAAACAAATTAGACTTCGGGCTCATCGATCAAGCCTAGTCATGGACTAAATTGTACTTTCAATGGACAATCTTCATTGAAAAATCAATTTAATCCAGGACTAGGCTTAATCCATGTCTGTGCAACCGGCCCGATATGCTTCAGATGATCCCACGTGAGGATAGCACCTGCCCAGTCTCACATGGCTGTTCGAGGGCGCCCAGCGCTGCCCAGAAGCAGAGTGACGAAATGCGACGCTAATTAAATAATCATGACCCCTCCCCCTTTTCAATGGCGGCGCAGAAAGATGCCTACATTGTGGCCAGAGTGCTTTCATGTTGTAATTGGACACGTGGTGGCTGTAATAGCCCCTCTCCCTTTCTGTGGTTGTGCTCCCAGAGGCCATCTGTGGCATCAGAGCGGGTCACAGCAGGCGGGGCTGTCCCCCTCGCCGGGGTGAACACCCAGGTGCGAGCGGCCGGCCCGCCTTTGAAGTGAGAGAGATGCATTGTGGGGCCACCGCTGGAGTTAATGAGGACCGGGGTGCGGAGACAAAGGAGTGGGGGGGGCGACGTCGACATCCAATATGATTCCTGCACACTGTCCACCTGTATGCAAATGAGGGTCTGGGAGGGGGGGGCGGTCGGCAGGGGGGAACCGGAGAAGCCTGGTAAACGTCCTGTCAGGGCCTAGCGTTAGCAAGAGCCCTGTCCCAAATCAACCCCAGGAAGGATTAAATGAGGTGTAGACAATGTGGAGGTAGATCCACTGATTCCCTCTGATTGGTTCGTTGGAATTGCCACCATATTGCTTTTACCTGTCATTCCCACTAAGATTTTCGTTAGTAGGAATAGGGTTTACTTACTGAGGGGGGGGTGAGGGGGGGGGGCAATGGGCTGCTATAGCACCATTTCTTCATCGTACGGGATTATTCTTTGACATTAAAATGTGTTAATTTACATTATGAGTTAAACTAGATAGGTGACATCAATCTAGTTCTGTTACTTAGCGTTGACGTTTTTACTTGCTCTGCTTTAGTGGAAGTATGTGAATGTATTTGACTAGGTTGTGCTCGGCACTGAAAATTTGGCAGGTTTAAGAGTGGGCAGTAACACAGCCCTCTGGCAATGCTCAGAACAGCTGTTCCCAACACTTCATACTTCTTCCTTCCAGGCTACTCTACAAGTTCAGTCCCTAGTTATCAACCTGCCGTAAAGCATTTGACTGATGGCAGCTGATTGGGTCATGTGCTCAGATCACCGTCACTACCGCTCAAATGTTTCCATTTAAGGCTTTGGGGGGAGGAGCCAGGAAGTGAGTGGCCTCTTTTAATTACCACATAACAGATATGGACTTGAATCCAAACCATCTTGAATGGTTTTCATTCATAACAGATATGGGCTTTAATCAAAACCATTAAAACCTACCTCTGTGCTGCCCCTCTTTCTTCCTGTTTCAGGGCGGTCAGGGCAGGATTGAAGCGGAGGTCAGATATGAGAGGGGCCTAGGAAAGCAGCTGGAGGTGGGATTCCAGCGGCCACCCCACCAAACTGAGGCGCACAATGATTGTCAAGCGACAAGTGTCACGACTGTGTCATTCTTCCTGTTTCTGTTGTCAGACCCTAGGGCCGCGCCGGAGCCTGCTGACTTATAATTAGGAAGTGCTTGGTGACCCCGTGACCCCTCCTTGGTACCTGGGGGTGCTTATTGTTAGAGTCGGAGCATATTTATATAGCAGTATTTGTCAGTAGGCTATGATCCTGGAGGGGGGGTTAAGACACGCCCATATTGGGCGGGGGGTCCTAAGACGCCCATATGCACATCCATTCTCTCTCTCTCTCCATGAGTCCTGTTGGAACACTGGTGTGTCTTCTATAGATTTTTTTTGTGTTCTATAGATTTATAGATGATTGAACTGCAGTTTGTGTGTGTGTGTGTGTGTGTGTGTGTGTTTGTGTGTGTGTGTGTGTGTGTGTGTGTGTGTGTGTGTGTGTGTGTGTGTGTGTGTGTGTGTGTGCGTGCGTGCGTGAGCGAGCGGGTGAGTGAATGTGTGAGCGAGTGAGGTTGCGGGTAAGGGTTTGGGTTGTCTGTGTGGGTATTTACAGTATGTGTGTGAGTGTGATCATAAGCATGTGTGTATTCACACATGCATATTCCTGTGAACTTGACACCGTTCTCCCCAGAATTTCATATTTAACTAGAAATGGTGCTTGGAGAGCACAGACCATCTACCATGAATGCATTTCGTGGCACTGTGTGCATGCGTGTGCATGCGAGCAGGACATCTTTGGTATCGCTGCATTCGTTGGGTCAAGAGCTTCATGCCAGTCCAAACCCCGTGTCTCTGTGACCTTCCCATGTCGAGGTATTTCACTCCTGGGCCGAAGTCCCAAAAATGAATGGTGGTGAATGGACAGCAGTGTTTGGGCGGCTCGTGGACCCGCCCTGTGATTCGAATCCGCTCCAAAATATAATGGGTTCTAAGGAGGCCCATGCTACACCCCTCCACCGAATTTCAGGAAAATAGGTTTGGTAGATTTTGCGTAATCCTATGTCAATAACAAAATGTATGGAGGTGAATGGCGGCCTGACGATATTTGGGCAGCTCGTGGACCCGCCCTATGATTCCTATCTTCTCCAAAATTGAATGGGTTCTAAGGTGGGCCATGCTACACCCCTCCACCAAGTTTCATGAAAATCGGTTTGGTAGTTTTTGCGTAATCCTGCTAAAGGACATATGGACGTACGTACAAACACACGCCACCGAAAACATGGCGCTGTCACTGGGCTGGAGGTAACAACAAGCATCACTAGTTCCATCGCTCTTCAGTTCTAACAATACCCCATGCAGATAGGCGTGTCCTCTCGCAAATACAGTGAGTTCTAGTTATCTAGATCTTAAAAAAAAAAAAAAAAACGGTTGCTTCTTGATGTAATTGATAGAGGACATTGCAGAACCCTCAAACCACTCTGCCATTGTATCTGCTAGTAGATGCTTCAATTAAGATTTAATTGAAATGAGCCTCTAGTGCTTTGAGGTTGTTGTTGTTGTTTTTAGATTAGATTAGAAAAACATTACCGTCCACCTGGCTTTCACCAACTAAGATTCACATTCTCTTCCAGCTGAGTTGTGAGTTCTAGGCTGGTATTTGAAGGTTTACTGAAACATGAAGAGTCCTCTGGCACGTTTTTTTTCCAGATGAAACCGAGAGCAGGCCTTGGATGGTGTCTTCTTTATAACAATGCACTGTCCTGAATGAGCAGAGCAAAAATCCCCATGCGACCATCTATCTGCGCTGTTCGAGTGACGGGTATGACCACGATGCCAAGATTAGCATTGGAACACGACACCGTATAATGGATGGGATTATACCGTATGGTGGATGTGGAGTCAGGTGACCTCTGACCCCGAGGGGGAGCCTCAATTTGAATTAAGTGGCTGGTTGACATTGGATGGTAATCCTAGCCGCTGTGGGATTTGGGGACACTCACTGTTCATCACTATTGTGAAATAGCCAATCTGACGCATGTTCAGGCAACAGGACATACAGTTCATGCCTCCTATACAAAGCATTGTGTTGCCTCTGTGTATGAAATGCGCTATACAAATAAAGCTTTGATTGATTGATTGATTGATTGATTGATTGATTGACAAAAGTGTAGATGCTGCCTTGAGTCGGAAGGGCGCGTCGCCACCCATGCCCCTCTCACGACTTTTGATTCCCATAAAATATCAATAAAGTTGGGATTAACGTGCATGTCTATGATATGTATCATATCAAACACACATCAGTAGATTTTTAATTAGAGCAGGAATCAGTCCGACTACCTCTCTAGTTATTCCACTGTCCGTCTGAACTGTGCACAGTGGCCTGATCCCGCCTGACGCGCCTCGTCCTCTGTGCCTGGGTGCTCTTCATGTGCCTGGACTTCTTGAGGGGAACTTCAGAGAAAGGATGCAACAGCGCCTGCTTTTCACT
This sequence comes from Borostomias antarcticus, assembly GCF_949987555.1. Taxonomy (NCBI): domain Eukaryota; kingdom Metazoa; phylum Chordata; class Actinopteri; order Stomiiformes; family Stomiidae; genus Borostomias; species Borostomias antarcticus. The sequence goes on along the minus strand of NC_140239.1, from coordinate 29,762,362 downwards.
CTTTGCCTGTGGGGGTGTCATGCTGGCAGACATGGCACCAACGCCTTGTGAGATTGATACAATAGAGTCTATCTGAAACAAAAACTCCGCCTTAGATCAGAATAGACATCCCGTGAACTGGAACATCACCCACCTGGTGGCCTTTTCTTGATGCAGCTTAAAGCGTCCATCAATAGGCTGTATGCACAACTCCACTTCCTGAAATTAGACATGCTTCTCTATTTCTTGTCTTACACCAGGGGTGTCAAACTCTGGCCCGCGGGCCAAATTTGGCCCCCAGTGTAATTATATTTGGCCCGCGAGGCAATACCAAATGACTACTAGAGCTGGCCCGCCAGTATTATACAGCGCATTCACCGCTAATACTACTATTCCCATAATGCTCTACTGTTGTTTTGGCGCGTCAATCAAGACAGGACCCAGAAACGCCCTCTCTTCTGTGACAGTAGTCATAGCAATCTCATACTACAACTGTAACCGTGTTACCCCTTCTTAAAAATGGCAAAAAGAAAGGCAGAAAACAGAAGCTTTACGTTATGTAACGTCTCACTGTGATAGAGACACCTGTGTTGACCTAGCCGGCCGCTGTGTTTGCTCTGTTCCTGTTCATTCAACCTGTCTGCCTTCTTGCCGGCCTGTCTGTCTGCCTGGCTGTCTGTCTGCATGCCGGCTGTCTGTCTGCCTGGCTGTAGGACAGTCAGGGTTTTACAAGCTTCTCTACTGAGCAGATGGAGCACCAACACTTGTGTCTGAGGGTGTATTCACATATGTTAGTGCACACCATTGATGCGCACCAAAAGCGAAAGTGATAATTGCATATTCAATGTTAAAGCAAAACTTGTTTGGGTCGATATTAAAATTTCCAATTGTTCAATGTTGGCCCGCGACTTTGTTCAAGTTTTAAATTTTGGCCCACTGTGTATTTGAGTTTGACACCCCTGTCTTACACTATTGGATGACGTGATTAATCAGGTGTGCCTGACTGCCTCACAATGATCAGGCACACCTGAATACTCATATCATCCAATACTGTAAGACAGGAAACAGAGAAGCATGTCTAATTTCAGGAAGTACTGGAGTTGTGCATATAGCCCATTCAAACGTGAGCACAGCAGGTAGACAGGCCAGAGCACGTAGTTACAGTACAGTGGATCAATCAGCCACATACGTCCTTCCCTCATACTTTTCAAAATGGTAATCTTCACCTACTGTATCTAGCAGGACTAGACAGACAAATTCAAGGTTTACCTCATATAACTCTCACACAGATCAGATCTCAAACATCAAATCAGCAATTTCTACAAAAAGAATGGAAAAAACTATAGAACAGAACAGCATAGTGCTGGCTGCCTCTAATGAGTAAAGTATTACTTAACGATTGCTATTTGATACAACTTAGCTGCTGTTATAACATTGTTATCCATAACTCTAACCTGTATTTCGCAACCATGTAGCAACCTTGATAAGGCCACTACCTAGCTCTCCAGACAGTGTTATTCCTAGTATGTATTATAGTATGTAGTATATAGTATGATGATGATGAGTATGTATTTTTTTTTATTTTTTATTATTATTATCATTATTATTATTATTATTATTATTACTATTATTATTATTATTATTATTATTATTATTATTATTATTATTATTCCTAGGTATGTAGCATGTTAGCCTACAGGCTGGGAAGTCACCAGTTCATCTGATGACCTCTCAGCACTGTTTTTTTTTTACCAGGAGAGCCTGAATTATGAATTAGTCTGAGTTTAGTCATCCAGATCTCCATGTGAAGGTCACTTTCATATCATTGATTGAAGATGGCGCTCTGTCTGCACTACTGGGCTGGCATCAACTCATAAACATCGACATAAAATCCTTTCAAGGAAGGAAATCTGCATCTGTAAGATGCAATATCCTGTGACTAGCTGAATACTATCCAACCATCTGTTTATCCCATTAGAGGCATATTGCTACGGCAACATATCCTCCACCTCCCAACATGGGAGGTGATGAAAAATTGAAGAATAGCATGCAGCGCAACATGAGCTGATAAAGCCATACGATTTACAGTAACTGTACATTTTTCACCAGCTCACCAGTATTTTATTATTAACCATTCATTCATTCATTCATTCATTGAATCATTCATTATTCCAGTGATATTTACTTTTCCCTGGCGTTTGTGGGGGGCCATGTATCGGGGTACCCACAATGCTTTGTAGACGAACCATGTCATCCACAATTCGACAGACCCCAATGATGCCTGCAGATAAAAGGGACTGGACCCAGAGGCCATGCGTTCAGGCAGGAGCTCTCAAGAGAGAAAACCCATGAAAAATGTATGAGAGGAGAAATCCACTTCACCTTCCTTCCCTGGGGACCCACACCCCCCACAGCGCCGAAAACTCCTCCCCCACATAATCCCCCATCGTCGCCAACAACCCTCTCACACACACGCACACACACACACACACACACACACACACACACACGCACGCACACACACACACACACAGCCTTCGTCGGGCCAGGCCCTTGGTTGGTGTGAGCCAACCTAAATCACACACAGCTTGTAGCTTCAGGTGACAGCATGTGACATTTTTGGGTGTGTGTGAGCACTCCTGCTCTGGCAGTCTGCGCCCTCACTTCCTATCTGATGACATGGCGGCGGGCTGATGAGAGAGAGGGAGAAGGTGGGCCCTGCCGGTGTCTCGCAATCACTGTCTGTCGGCTTGACTTTCTTTCTTTTGTTGGGTGTGTGTGTGTGTGTGTGTGTGTGTGTGTGCATGTGTATGTCAGAGTGGGAGAGAGAGAGAGATTGTGTGTGGTTGATCCAAACAGACAGGGGACATGCATGCAGTATAAGAGACACTTCTCCAGACACTGCTCAGGAAGTTAAGGCAGTGCCCACGAGCTGGGGTTGGGACTATATAGGGTGCAAAAGGAGGTCAGGTTCTTTCAAGTTGTAAACAGCAATGCATTTGCTATTTACTAAAGTAAGACCTATTTTTAAATCATCGTAGTACGGACAGAATGATAGGCTATCGCTTGATAAACGCTATTGCAAGGGAGGGCAGTTATCCGCGAGATTTATCAGGCTAGTGCGCGCAGTAATACGGAAGAGGGCGCTCCACTATACTAATTTAGGGCAGTCCTGCGGCAGTGGGACATTATGATAGGGCTATTACTGGTAGCCTACATTGATTTACAGAATTATCTAGATTTATATCAGGCTGCATGCATTGCCTACTGAGTTCCTTCTTTGATGCAAGATATAGGCAACCGTTTCATTTGTTTTCGCCCATCAAAAAAAAGTAGAACCGCATCAATAGTGTAAATAATTACGATTAGGCTGATTAAAAACATGTCTGTTACAACTGGTTGTAAAAAACACATTCCCGTGAGGTGAAATGTGTTTTTTTCCATTTGGTGGATGTGTATCGTTATCATGAGATGCATCTTTTTCAATGAACGGTATTAGTCCAAATAGACATTTATTCCAAAACAGATAGGCTAAAAGCCTAAAATTATGTATGCATCGTTAAATGCGATTTCCAGAACCCCGTGTCATAAACCCAAGCAATTCAAGTTTTGGGGGGAATACTCCGCCCCCGGACCTCTTCGGTTGGCTCAGAGACAGCCCTTGCCAAACGCATGCACGCGGGTTTGTGAGTGGTTTGCCGAACTGCCAATCAAGAAGACATCATCAGGCGTGCTGTGCTCACTAACATCAGTTGCTGGAGTGATTTGACGGAGGGAGACTCTTGTGGATGGACAGTCACTGCGTTGCATAGGCTGCTTGCTAAACACGCATGTGATGATCCGGTGTATTTTGGAAATATAGGAAGAAAAGAAGACGCCTTTGATCTTTGCATGTCAGCAGCGGAGGACCGAGTCGCCGGTGAACGGCCGTGTTCTATCGCTCTTTAGATGACAGCCTACTAATTAAACGGAGGCATGTGGAATTGTACTAGGATTACGAATTGGCTCTCACTAGTGTGCATGCTGTTGACGATATGGACCGAGGTAAGAGGGCTCTTGTTTTCAAATATTATTCCCAAAATATTGAATGAATGTCGAAGCAATAATTGCCAAAAGTTGGTGGGCGTGGGCTGATTCATTTGCCCTTCGATATTGCGTAGGCTATTCCGATCATATTAATCGATAATTAAATTACGCAGCCGTCAGTTGAAGCAAAGCATGTGATCATGCAACGCTAGCTTGTAGCTAGCTAACTTTAATAGGGAAAATGTTACATGTATCGAGGCGACGTTACCATGAGTGAAGTGTGAGAAATTGTTACACCGTTCTCGCGTCATGCATGCGACACATTTTGTGATGTAAATAGTTAAGTTGCATTGTCTGCAATAGACTGATATTGAGCTTGCAGACAAGCTACACAGTAGAAAATGACTGGGTGCGATAAATCCACTGTGACGATTTGAGACCTTGCAGGCTGTGCCTAAGGTAGGCTACACGGAGGAACAAAAGCGTGCCAATATTTTTTGGTAATATTGCCCCACCTAGGCTATTTAATTTCATATAAAGAATTATAGGATCACACCACACACCCTTTCTGTCTAAGCATGCATGTAGACCCACCCATTGTTTTCGTTGTAATTTAAACATTTGAATGTTTTATTCGTAGGTGTCCCAGTCCACTGGCTATTTGGAGCTGCAGTTGATAACCGTGCAGAACGTGAACGGCGAGTTATCGGACGGGGACTGCTGCGACGGCCCGAGGAACCTGCAGGACCTGCGCTGCACCCGGGACGAGTGCGACACTTACTTCAAAATCTGCTTAAAGGAGTACCAGACTGAGGTCACCACCTCTGGCCCTTGCACCTACGGAGTTGGATCTACTGACGTTCTTGGTGGAAATATATTTTCTTTTAAGAATAGCAAAAATAATAAAAACAAAATCAACGAGGCTGGCAAGATTTTGATCCCCTTCCAGTTCGCATGGCCGGTGAGTGTCGTCTTTATTTACCAAAAACCCTGACCTTATTTTTTTATGTTTCTCATTAGGTCCAATGCTAGCAGGAATGATAATTATGAGCTTGCTGTGGAACAGGTTGGAAGCTGAAGCGCTTTTTTGTTTTGCGGGGTCATCATGGGAGTAGTCTATCCCCAAACTCACAAGGAGATTGCACATGCGCCACAGGTAGTGATTGTGTCTCCTTCGATCCGTTTTATGTGCTTTCTAGGCTCATCAACCTCACAATATATGGGGCAGTTGAATCAGTGTAGCCCGCACAACTTTTGTCGTAGAGAGATCATTTTATCGCCATATGCTACAGCTATTATCAGTCGCATTGGGGTCTGTTCCCTTTGTTATTAGGGGGGCAGAAGCGGTAAGATTATCTTCTAACCCTAAATCATTGCTGCATCCAGGCAAGTGAGACGGTGCATATAAGGTGACTGCGACCCCCCTCTCTGTGCGGAGCTGAGAGCCGCGTCTCTGCGTGGTGGCCAGGTGGCCCCTCGGGCGTGCCTCACCGAGGGCGAGGGGTGTGAGTGAGGGAATTAGGCAAGTCAAGTGCGGACTACCGTTATTGCAGGGAAAACCCTGAGTTTCTCTCCAATCATGTACAGTATTTCAAGTTTCTTGCGTATATATGTATGTATATATATATATATAATATATATATATATATATAGCATATTTGGGGGAAGAGAGCACCTATCTTGTCTATAGGGTACAGCATTCTGTTACCACTGAGTAAAGAACATTCTGGAAACGTATCTTATCAGGTATCCTGAGACCCGTAACTGCCATTTACTAGGCTAGGTAGAAAGACTAGGAAGAAACAAGTGGTAGCCCAGGGGTCTGCAGTCTGAGGCTCCCTGCTTTTGACCCCCCCAAAAAGGAAATTAATAACCTTTTTTTTCTCTACATTTTCATTTATAATTTTCCAGCAGAAATCGGTGCATAACAATTCACCAGAATGAAGCAAATGAATTGTTTGATGCTCAAAGTTTCCCAGAGAGCCCCCCTCTCCCTCTAACGCATCCCCCCAGGATGTGTACCACCAGACCTGGGGAATCTAGCGAAAACACTGCCTTCATTATGAGGCTCAAATGTTTTGCGGCTCCCATCAGAATTTTTTTACTTTTTTATTTTTTTGCTCAAAAATGTCCCTTTTGATAGTAAATGCTGCTGACCCCTGACCCCTGGGCTAGCCCTTCAAGATACTGGGAAAAGTAAAACACCTTTTTTTGCGACTTTGTGAACCTGGCTCTCTCTCTTTTGAACACTTCAAAATCTAAAATGTCCTTATTAGGGTCCAGTAAAAACTGCTCTCGCCTCTATCCCGAGAGGAACAGAAAGAGATATGTCTCCAGGCCCTTATTCGACATGCATGGCCCTTTGGCGCCTCGCGGCAGAGGTGAGGAGACCTCTTCTTCGTGGCCACAGCGTGCTGTCATTCCCCTAAGTGCCCCCAGCTGATAACAGTGCTCTGCTTCAGTGCCAGCTTAGCTAACTTGCTAACTGTGCTGTTGTAGGTCGCTCACTGAAGCAACAACGATTCAGTGCACTATTGTCTGTCAGCTCTGGCCAGCTGCCCAGTCTAGGCCCTCTTAGGCTGTAGAGGACTGGATTCCACTTGTCTGTACTTTCTTGCCGGGCTTCAGTTAGCCCATAATACTAAATGCTGCGCGTGGTGGTCATTGTGCCCCCCCCCCAACCCAACAAGATCCCATATTTAAGCTCAGACGGTTCCTACTGATATTATCATTTATCTTAAATGCCTTATCATGGTCAATATGATGGCCTTTACTTGTATGCAGCTTACAGTACATTGAGTGGAACCCGAGTCCTCCTGACTTAGTGAAAAGCTTGGAAACACAACAAAGATGGCCCCCGAATTGCAGTGAAGTAGAGAGAAGGGAAGAGGGTCAAAGTGGCAGTGAGACAGTTGGGGCTTTAAGGTTTGACAGTGTTAGTCGCTGGTTCTACCTGTATCCAGTCTATGTGGAGGAGTTAAGGTCAAAGGTTAAAATGAGGTCGGGTTATGATCACTGCGTGGACCAGACTCCGACCAATGTCATCCGATTCAACCTCAACACATCCATTCAATCTAGACACAACCGCGGTAGTAACTGACCAAGTAAAAAGACCCCCCCCCCCCCCCCACACTAGGGATGAGACGGTATGGATTTTTGCATTACGGTACGGTACGGTATCTAGTTACACGGTACGGTTTACGGTATTTCACGGTAGACGGCATTTCACCTCCCCAACAGACAGAAAAAAACAAGTATTTTACTTTGAAGGAAAACAGCTTTATTGAACATTAGTGTGTCAGTTTATTAATAGCAAGCTTAGATTAAATTACAAAATTAACTGTTGCAAGCAACTTGAAATGTGAAGTTTCAGCAGCGCATTATTGTGTAATACCGTAAACGTAATACCGTAAACACAGGGAATGTCACGGTTCTAATACCGTGGACATCTTATACCGCGGTTCACAGTTTTATGGTGTACCGTCTCATTCCTACACACACACACACACACAACACACAACACCCTATCTGGTGAAGGGCTCCCTGGTAGAGTTTCCATCTCCATGGCCGTCGCCGTGTCGACAGCTCCGGAAGAGAGCGTTCTTCCCTCCCTTTGGACACTTAATGAAATTGCTGGCGGAATGTCGCTGAGTCTCTCTCCGGTCTCTCTCCGGGCCGGCTGCGTCTTCCGGACATCCGTTTGATGTGAGCCCCGGTTGTAACTGCATCTGAGCTGCGTTTGAAAGCAATATCTAGCACCCCCTTCCCCAGACCCTGCTGTCTGTCTGTGTGCTGTATCTGTGTACAGTGTGTGTGTGTGTGTGTGTGTGTATATGTGTGCGTGTGCGTGTGTGTGAGAGAGAGAGAGAGAGAGAGGGAGAAATGCCTGAAGGCGCACATTCAACCAACCTTAATTGCAGTAAGACTGCATATAATGATTCTTCCTCCAGCATAAAGCTATACTCTCTAGTTCAATCAATCAATCAAGATGTTTGACTTGGACCTACGCAAAAGTGTAGTGTTATGAAGAATGGCAAATGGTTTTGGGTTCAAAAAAGCAAGAAAGTTTGTGTTAAAGACGGCAGGCGTAACATACTATGGACTGGTTGCCGGTAGGCCTCTTCTGTGCTGCCCTGAGCGTTGTTTGAATATCTTACCTGGAACACTCCCAAAGTATTTGAATACGGTCTGCTTGGCAACACAGTCATTTACATGCTACTCATGGCCCAAGCTTCTGAATTGACACCATGTTGAATGTCTGGACAGTTGAGATGTCTGTTTGTGACGCTACTGTGAATCCCACCGAAGCTTTAGTCTCTTATGTTGTGATCCGAGTCTTATTCTTCTCGGTGGCGAGGGATGAGTTAACGGGCCAGCTGTCTAAAATGATTTGATCATGAGCTTTGAAAGTGGTTAGTGGTGCTGCTGTGACAATACTTCTCTCTTCGGTTGTCTCTCTCCAGCTCTCTCCTTGTGCTCTCAGCTCTCTCCTGCTCCTCTCTCTCGTCTCGTTTCTCTCTCGGCTCAATTTTATTTGCGCTAGCTTTACCTGCTAATGCCTTGTTCAAATCATCTCTCTCTCTCTCCCTCTCTCTCTCCTGTTGATTTGAATGGCAGTGAGACATCCTTTTGTATCGATAGACACACACACACCAACGCAAGGCTAACCAGCACAACCAAGGTTAGCCACACCTGATTGGAAGCTTGCTGGGGTCGTTGCTAGGAGACGGTTGGATAGGCCTTTAGTAAACAATTATCTGGTGTTGCCGTGGCTCCCCCTCCCCCTCCACGCCCTGCCTCCCTGCCTGTGGGGCTTTATGTGGAAAGCCATTCGTGGGAGGCTCACCTGGCCCTCCCTGATTGCGCTATTGATTGCGCAATCAGCCAATTGCGCAATCGGCCAATTGCAGCTGACTAGCCAACGGAACCGCAGGCAACGAGCCATAATTGGTCATTTCCAAGGAGCAGGTGACAATCGATTGGATTTTAGCATCAATAAGTGTACAGTTTTAGAGTCAAACGCCATGTGTAGAATCATAGCCTCATGTCCTTCTCAAAATATCTTAAGTAATGCCTTTGCAAAGTGTTCGCCACGAATATGCTACTCACAATATCTAGGCTACTTAAGTCGGTTCTAGGTTTAGCAAAGGTGTAGCTTTGAGGTCTACAGATTCCAAGTCCCTTTGGTAAATGACACTTTAACCGGCGTTTTTGCTACGTCATATCATGATGTCAGAGTTCACCGATGAGAAGATGAGGTTATGCAATATGAAGCATTAGGGCCAAACCTTTTCTCTCTTTTTTTTTGCGGTCTTGAAAACCAAGTAATGTTTCACACCAAAAACCAGGATGTGGTTCATTGTTCAAAGGGCAGTTTCAAGATTTTGAGTTTCGTCGCAGAGAATTATCAGGCAGCTACACCGAGAAGTATTCCTGGAGGGAAATTGCTACTGAATATATAATTTTTTTCCTTCCTTTTTTGAAAGGACACACTAGCTGTCTGTATGCTGGCATCCTCTCCTGAATTTGGGGGATGGCGATGTCGAAGGCTGTATTACAGGGTCACGGGAAGTATTTTTAGAAGTTGAGGACATCCTGTTAATGAGCAAACATCCACTCAAAGACTTTTAAAAATTTTGCATGGACATTGCCAAAGGCAAGATGTGATGCATCATTTGCGAATCTCAAATAGGCCACTGCCAATTGAATGGTTGACATGTTCATTCAGGACTACAGTGTTGTGATTTAAAGACAATGACTCAGTTGTTAAGTTACTAGCCTACTCGCTAGCCATTCAGATCAGGTTGCCTTTATCAAGACAGCTAGCCAGCTCGCTCTACGGTACTTTTGGCTGAGCAGGCGAGGATGCTTAAACGATGGGGTTGGACTTGGGCTAGGGATAGGTTATGGGCTGTGAAAGCGGAAAGTGAAAGTGATGAGAATATGCCCTACCTCACGTTTTCGTGGCCACGAGTGAATCAGTGCCCCCGTTAGAAGAAATGCCCCGAGCCCCTGGCGATGGCCGTACTTATATTGGCTGGGTGTATCTGATGAGAGAGAGGGGGAGAGGGGTCTCTCTCTCTCTCTCTCTCTCTCTCTCTCTCTCTCTCTAACCCTCTAAGGAAGAGATGGGGTGGACCAGGCATCTTTCACTGCACTGTGCTATCCTAACGGTGAGTGTAGCAGCAGGGCAGTCCCTAGTGTTTAGTTGGCCTTGCCCCAGTGGAATTGTAGAAGGAGGATTCTCTGCTACCGAGTAGTGGAGACAGTAAGACCCCTGCCACTAATCTCTCTCTCTCTCCCTCACTCACTCTCTCTCTCTCTCTCTCTTGCCTCCCTTACTCAGCTCCCTCCACACCCTTCCTACGCTTTTGCCTGCTTAAGTTTGTGGGCTGTTAGCACTTATGTAGACTACGTGTGTGTCCGCTCGTCGCCGGTTCGCCTGTTCCAGCGTCGACACACGCACGCTCGCCTGGCGTCTCCTCCCCTCTGCCCTGTTAAATGAATGGCCTGCAGGTGCTGGATGCTCCTCGTCGTGGTGATTAAAGAATATCATTACACAGCCGGTTGAATTCTCACCCGACTCTTGAACCTGTTTGAAATGATAATGGGCCCCAGCTGGAGCCGGTACGCGCCGCAGTGCCGGCGAAGCAGGACGCCTGTTGCTCGACATTCAGTAGCTAGCTTAACCGCTAATGCGCTCAGGAATTAGCCTAGTGCTAATGTGTTATGCTAATTGCTATTTTACAGCGTCGCTGTTTATTGTTGATTTATGAGGATAGTTGATGTGCAACATGAGTGATCTTTGACCTCCTTATTGTGATTAACCATTTGTTTCATCTTACTGGGTTGCCCTTGCCTGCAGTACTACAGTAGGCTATACAGTATATGATAGGGATTGCTGTAGGCTAAATATTCTTGAGACCATGTTTCATATTTGGATAATTCGCATTTGGCCTTGCCACTTGACATGATTGCGTATCTGAGGATCCAGCTGTTAGTTACCTCAGTGTCTGAAGAAGCTGTCCGTGGTGTAGAACCCTTCTGGGGTGAAGCCATGCCGGTGTCCCTGTCTCGCTTTGAGAGCTTTGTCTTGCTCTCACTCCCAAATGCAGTATATTGATTGTTGGTTTATGATTAGCCTGCTTGGGTTAGCTCTGGGGGCAATAAAATAACTGAAAAGTAAGGTGCTGATAGAACTATCGTGTGTCCTCGTGGGTGAGCAGGTGTGTGTGTGTTTGTGTGTCGTGTTCAGGCTGCTCCCAGGACCATGCTGGGTAATTAACACACAGAGGGGAGGGGGTTAGCTGTATTGTTGGCGCATGGCTAATGACCTTGTTGGCATAGTAGCGGCATGCTCAATGGGCCGTGAGTATGTACACACAGCGACGTGTGCGTGCCGGCCAAGCGGCGCCTCATCTCTTGGCGTACGACGGTGGCAAACGGACTCGTCCACAGTAGTTGCTCTCCGCGGAGGTAGGGCCGGATTAGTCCTGCTGTAGCATCCCTCGTCCACTTGCACGGAAACGGAGACGCGCTTCGGGACGTCTCCCAGGCGTAGGGTGCTTTTTGTGGGAGGGGGTCTGTCTAGCGTCTGGATTGGGGAGGTTTGTGCGATATTCGGCTCCTTAAGTGTCGTTTCCCAGCCCCGGGGGGGAGGGGGGAGTAGGGGTAAAGAGTGGCATCGGCTACGGACCACAATCCCTCTGCGCCTCTTGAGGCTCCACAATACCCTCCAAAAAGCCATTGTCTGTTTGTTTTTTTTTTGGCGGCGGAGGACATGCGAGATGCTTTAAGGGCAGCTTGTTAACAGAGGGGTCACCGGCATTGTGTCTAACGTGGGGTGGTGCCTCGCAAGGGTGTCCGATGACAAGCCAGCCAGTGTTGGCGTTTGACACGGGGCCACGCGGTTTCTGTTCCCAGAGGAGCTTCATCTCCTGCTGGGCGGGGGGGTTACCCCCGGGGAGACGGGCAGGGATGGTGGACTTTTGGGGGGGTGGGGGGTGGGGGGGTGGATGGTGGGAGTGGAGGGTTCATGGGAAGACCCAGGAGAACAAAAGCACCCGTTGCATCTAAAGTTTGGGGGAAAAGAGGGGCATTTCTCAGGACATGTGAAAGGGAACGACCCCCCCCCCCCCACCGGATCACACCACACCGCAGGGTCCGCACTGAAAGACTGACGGGTGTGGTGTGGTGGGTTTGGGTGGGGTGCAGGGGTGTGAATGTCACTGTTGTCCGTTCAAAGCTCAAAAGAATAGCCCGCTACCATTTCTGATATCCATTCGCTTTGAAGCAGCGACCGGCTCCTCAGAGGCCATGGAGGTCGCTGGGCTTCGTGGTCCGATTCTAGTCCGATTCTGGTCCGATTCTAGTCCGATCCTCCAGGGATCGGGGACTTGCCTTCGATAGCTGTCAGTGATGCAGAAGCTTCAGCGAGTTTCACTGATTCCGCTTGGTGGCTTCTTCTTTGTAGGGTTGATGGATGTACAGCGTAACGCCCCCCCCCCCCCCCCCCCCCTCCCCTTTTTCCTGCCTCCAACGAGAGGCAGACAATCCCCCCCCCCCCCCCCATTCAACCCACCCCTCTCCTCCTCCACCCACCAGCCGAATCCTGGCTTGTGCATTGTTGTTCGAGTTGTTCCGAGACATGGTCTAGACTGCTGACACGTTCGCCATGATTTGTGACCCCGCCTCTTTGGCCAGGCGGCTGGTGTCGTTAGTCCAGGCCGCGGAGGCCGACGCCGTCCTGTGGGAGGAGCCAGGCTCCCACCGTCCTCCGGGGCCCATCGTGGTGCGTCAGTCTAGGGATGAGACGGTATCTGTTATCGGTATCGGCCAAAATGTTCATATCGGTGCATCCCAACTCTTTTGTGCTGGTGGAGGTTCCCTGGCTACGGTGTAGACCGGTGCCACCCTTCTATCGGCAGAGATGGGCGGCTTGTCTCCCTGAATCCCGTAGACGTGGTCCTGGAAAGCCAGGATTGACATCCCAGATTAATGAAGATTACATGTGCCGATTACTGGCCACGGGATAAATCAATGCCCTTGTGTCCTTCTGAGGGCAATAAATCAGGGGCTGTCACCAGGACGTTTGTGGGGGGGGGGTGTCTTTCATTGGGAGGTGGGATGTGGGTGTTTAGTAGGCAGTGGTGGGATTGTCTTGGTGGAGAGAAGGAAGAAGCTGTTGTGTTGTTTAGTCATCTGGGAATGGCTCCTCATGGCTTGCAGTGGGGTTTGTACCTGGTTGTTGGTCGGTGACCGCGTCTGAGCAGAGAGGGAGAGAGAGAGAGGGAGGGAGGGAGGGAGAGAGAGAGGGAGGGAGGTAGGGGGAGAGAGAGGGAGGGGGGAGAGAGGGAGGGAGGGAGAGGGGGAGGGAGGGGGGGAGAGAGGGAGGGAGGGAGAGGGGGAGGGAGGGAGGGAGGGAGGGAGGGGGAGAGAGAGGGAGGGAGGGAGGGGGAGAGCCTGCTGCTGCCGTCGCCGCCTGTCTGCATGCAGAGGAAGTCTGTCTCGCTTCCTGAGTAGTTTCTCCTACGGAAAAGACACTGCAGGAAGACTCCTCTATCGTTCTCTCTCTCTCTCTCTCTCTTTCTCTTTCCCTCTCTCTGTGTGTCACACACAGCATTCTGGTGGCAGTTAAGACCCATCACAGTCACAGTGATCTTTTTTTTACGGGTTGCCCTGGAGGAGGGCGGGGGGGGGTGTCTCTGGGTGACCCCAGCTGACGGTGGTTCACGGCGGGGAGGAAAGGGAAGCCGGCCCCCTGTCATTCCGCGGCCGGTTCAACTGCTCTCCCAACGATTTCCTGGCCCGGCGCCAGTCCACTCACTCACAATACAGCAGGGGAGTCCAAGCTTTCAAACAACCAGAGTGGAGGTCCACCCTCTTTTCGAAAGCGGGGTTCCCCCCAGGATGTCCGAATAACGCGGCGCTGAGTGACGGGCGGAGGGGGAGTGGCCTTATTTCGAGTTCCTAAATGAAATGTTTTGATATCGAACACCAAACGTTGCGCGTCGGCTCGGGTGTAGCGGGCTAAATCAAGTTAGCGGTATTTGAGAATTCGGATTCAATTTATTTTACGATGAGGCCCCACATTTTAAGCCGTGAATTCTCCACAGTTAATAAGTTAATGATTAAGTCCAGGAAGCAACGGGCTCGATGGTTACAGCACCTTGTCACTTTTTTCACCTCAGCTGAATGCTAGTAGCTTGGTCTAGCCCACGTGTTCTGTCTCCAACTCTAACCTGCATGTGATCGAGCGGTAGAACTTCCCAGCATACTCGTGTTGTCGGATGACTGACCTGGTCGAGTGGATAACGTATGTTTATAGTGAATTGTAATTATCTAACCACGCTCCCGGGGCGACCCCAAAAACTGCTGTGAAGTGAATTCCGGTTCGCACAACACAATCTGCACCCCAGCAAAAATTACTATTGGATAGATTTTTTTTGGCGCTGGCGGCGGAGTTGGAGCAGCCTTGTACTCACTTATTTTTTTCACATTTGTTTTTGGCTTGGAGACAGTGTGCAGGCTGACATGTCAACATTTGGAATTAGAAGCCAGGTTGTCAGTGTCGCTCGTCAGTATCGCCTCTTCCCTCACCTGCCGCGCCGGGCTCAGTCTCGATGACCACCTCTCATAAACGCCGCTTTAGCCAGCTACGCCACCGAAAAGCTAGCGATTCCATGCCGACGGTGGGCGGTATTTATACTGTGGCGCGAGTTTAACCGATTCAACTTGATTACATCAGGCTGGATCTACAGTAGGTCTGGTGCATTAAGAAAAAAAAATGACCAAACTGCCCACATCACACTCTGATCAGGAGTTCACGGTTCTGCGTTCTATTTTTAGAACCCTCCACCCTTTCATTGCTGACCGCTCATCTGATGTTGAGCAGCTACCCCCTCAACCCCCTCCTCCCCACCCCCCCCCCCAAAAAAAACCCTTCTCAACTCTCAGCCCTTTAATTTAGACACTACCCTCCAATCCTTTTCTAAACCCCCAGCAGCTCCGCTCTCTCGGCGTGGGAACGTGCACCTGTGGCTCTCCCAGACCCCCCCTCCCCCTCCCAACCCCCCCCCCCCCCCCCCCCGGCCCTCCTCCTCCTCCTCCTCCTATCCCACCACGTCTGCTTTTAGCCTGTGGTCAGACCTCATTGGGTGAGTGATGGTCTTAACCAATCACAGCTCCCGACCCACCACCACCTCCTAGCGGGGAGTACCGAGGGGTAGTTCTCTAGAATCCCCGTTACCCAGGATGCACCTGCATACGGCCGCGCACGCACCGTTCGATGCGATCGACCACCGAAACTCAAAACATCCGCTCACCTTCTTCTCCTGGTCCCCAGTGATGTGGCAGGATTTCCCAGTAAACCCTCTAATCCCGTGGGGAAGGGCTCGGGGTTTGGGATCGGTCTGGGCTGACTGGGGCCTCCAAGGTTGACTGGGGCACGCGCGCACACACACACACACACACACACACGCCCAGAGGCATATTAACACATATGTGTGTGTGTTAATATACTTGTAAATGTGTGTGTGTGTGTGTGTTTGAATGGCCATGGAATGCAGTATGCTGGGTCATCTTGTAGGATGGGGGGTGGGGGGTGGGGGGGCATACATAGTTAAAGGACTGAGGTCTTTGTTCAGTGGCCTCCTCCTCCTCCCACTCCTCCTCCTCCTCCCCCCCTCCTCTCCTTTATCCCCCCATCCGTCCGTCCATCCATCTCCCACCATTTGGGCAGCTGTCACTTAATCCAGCTAATCACTGAGATGGTTGTGTGGGAAACAAGACTGGCCCAAGGCGCCTCAAACACACACACACACACACACACACACACACACAGACACACACACACACACGCGCGCGCACAGACACGCTCACACACACGCTCACACACACACACAGACACACACACACCTACTGTAAACATACCATATAATATCAGATGTAAAGATTAAATAGATGCATAGAGGACTGGTCAATCAGGATATTCAGTGATACTCACACACACACACACACACACACACAGTGGAGGTTACACTACACAAACAGACGTGAACACACACGCGCACACACACACATCCCGTCCTCAGATGCTTAGGATTCAAGACACCCCTTATTAATGCACACACTCACACCGAGACCCTCTCTCATGCATGGACACACACACACACACACAACCATATATATACACACATGATCAGACGGGCAGTCGGCCCAGCCGTCGTATGTGTGTGTGTGTGTGTGTGTGTGTGTGTGTGTGTGTGTGTGTGTGTGTGTGTGTGTGTGTGTGTGGAGGGGGGGGGATGGGCAGAAAAGGTCAGAAGGCGCTGCATGTCGTGGGATGATCCACGTTCATGTCAAATAATCCATCTCTGGCGAGGCCGCATCTGTCGCGCGTCTGCGGTCGGTGGGACGCCCGCCCCCCGCCCCCCGAGGCCCAGCCCCCGCCCCAGCCTCAGCCCCCCGAAGCCCCGCCCCCGCCCCCCCCCGCCACGACACCCGAAGCGCCTGAGCGCCCCCCCGACCAGACACACCACTTAATCCCACTGCCCAGTAGAGGCCAGCCAGCCAGCCTCTAGGTCCCCCAGATCAACAGCACACACACGCACACACACCCCTCCATGTCCCCCCCCCCCCCTAAATCTCCCCCCCTCCATTCCGCTCAACCCACCGCCTCTTACCTCACCCCAAACACTCCCCCTCGACTTCTCCCACTGTAACATCATATCAATGACAACTGACACTGGAGGTCGTAGACTGTCACAACTGGCCCCGCCGCAAACGCCACCGACTGCGTGTTGTGACGCAAAAAGCACTATTTAGGTCAGCTGGTTGCCTAGCAGTGCGCCCAGTAGCCAGCCGGCTAGATTACCCCGCAGGGCCGGTTTCTCCGCGATGGGGCGATGATGACACGGTACGGCGCGTCGTCGCAAGCTGTTGCTAGATGTTGGCCAGGCTACTGAAATGTGTTACATCATACCCATAGTGGTACAGTGAAGGATTTCAACAGGGAACTGTACTGTACTATAGAAACTATAGTTTCTCTCGGCCTTCTTTCATTGGATGTTGTTGTTGTTGGTGCGCACACAGAATGTTTTTCATTTTTTGTGTGTGTGGATATGTTTGAGTCGCTAATTTAATTGCCGATCATCTGATTTCTATTCACATTCCTAGAGTATATTCTTAGACCTTTCATCATGAAAACCGAGTTATTGGGAATGTCGGATTCGCTCAGATTTATAAACTGTACAGCAGTGCTCCTGTAGGACACACACACACACACACACACACACACACACACAGATGGGCCTCCTCTGTCCGTCGAAGCCGACCATCAAAGCCAGCTTCACCCTCTGATTAGAGACGTGGCCATGGCTTTGTCTAAGGGAAGGGAAGGTGTGTCTCCGCCCCTTCAAACACTCCTTTAATGAAACACAGCCTCGGCCCAGTCTCAATACTTCCAACGTGTCCCCTTCCCTCCAATCTCCCCTCCCTCCTCCATTCTGTTCCTGTCTAATAAAGCAAACACTCAAATCAACTGAACAGTAAACGCTGTAGCGTATGAACCCATCGAGACGGTACGACTAGTTCCAGGTCAGAGCTTTGAGTGGACTGTAGGCTTCTTGACCCAACCTCATAACCAGAGTGGCCATTTTATAATTGGTGGTGGTTGGTTCACTCCAATCAAAAATCGTCCGACTTGGAACGTAGGTTGGGTGTCAGGGGGCAGCCCGGCGCTTCCCGTTGTGGTTGTCTCAAATTCACTGTGTTAGTTTCCTTCACCCCCCTCCATCTGACTCTCCGCTTGTGTTCCCTCTTTCGGGCATCTCTCTCTCTCTCTCTCTCTCTCTCTCTCTCTCTCCTCACAGCTCACCTGCCTTCTCTTACTCTCTCATTCCTCTTCATTTCCCTTCCTCTCTCCATCTCTCTCCCTGCTTCTCCAACTCCCTCCTGCCTCTCCACCTCCCTCCCTCCCTCTCCACCTCCCTCCCTCCCTCCCTCTCCACCTCCCTCCCTCCCTCCCTCTCCACCTCCCTCCCTGCTTCTCCACCTCCCTCCCTCCCTGCCTCTCCACCTCCCTCCCTCTCTCCCCCTCCCTCCCTCTCTGCTTCTCCACCTCCCTCCCTCCCTGCCTCTCCTCCTGCCTCTCCACCTCCCTCCCTCCCTCTCCACCTCCCTCCCTGCTTCTCCACCTCCCTCCCTGCTTCTCCACCTCCCTCCCTGCCTCTCCACCTCCCTCCCTACCTCTCCACCTCCCTCCCTACCTCTCCACCTCCCTCCCTGCTTCTCCACCTCCCTCCCTGCCTCTCCACCTCCCTCCCTGCTTCTCCACCTCCCTCCCTACCTCTCCACCTCCCTCCCTGCTTCTCCACCTCCCTCCCTCCCTGCCTCTCCTCCTCC
>NC_140239.1:29728954-29738954 GCF_949987555.1 Borostomias antarcticus | reverse complement strand
CTCCTGTTCACCTCACACCTTTCGTTTCGGGCGGGAGCGCGAGGAAGCGACAGCCCCGCCTTCTTTTTTTACTCGATCATGTGACGCCCGAGCCGAGAGCCAGATATGAAGTAGGGAGGACGGGGCTTTACTCCGAGGGTCCGCCGGCTCGGGCGCCGTCGCCCCCGCCAGCTGTTTCCTGTTTTGCTCCGGTCCGTCCTTCTGCTGGACGCGCTCCTGTTGGCCGCCGGTTTCCCCACGTCTGAGGAATTGCTCCGAGGAAGAGGGTGCACGTGAAGGAATGTAACGTATGCAAGAGGAGGAGGAGGTGTGTGTGTGTGTGTGTGTGTGTGTGTGTCTGGTCAACGGATGCAGCCCGTGGGGTGATTGTCCTGTACGTTACGCCGTGTCTGTGCACGTTCTTTAATCTCCTTTCGGACCTCCCTAATTCAAACTCCAGCTTGGTTCACGTCTGCTAATCGAATCCCGTCTTCTGTCAGTTTTGACCATGAGATCAAAGGCACTTCCTGTCAATGTCCAAACTATACTTCCCGCCGTTTTTGTAAGCAGACCTTCACGCGCTTCAGCCCGAAACGGATCAGCCGGTCAGCCCACTCCTGACCACTCGTTGGCTGGAGATGGACAGAATCGAACACGGACGCCATCATAACGCTGAGCGTTCACACTGCCCCGAAGGCTGTTCACACCTCATTCCGAGCCTGCATGAGAGTGACGCGAGTGGAGCCAGGTGGCAAGTCAGGCCTCCAAACAGCTGCTTTACACAAGTTATATGACTCAACTACTTTTACTGAGTAACCAACATCTCCCAAGCGTCTACCAACAAGGTATTCACATCGAACCGAGGTGGTCTGTGGGTCAGCGTTGGGTTGGTGCGCTTCGGGCTTTATTAGGTGTCCTCTGCCTATAAGTCTGAAAAATGATCTTTGAATCACTCAAATCGGGGCTCTTCAGTCCAAGGAACGAATTACACTCAAAACTGGTCATCAAGCTGTTGTTTACCAAGACATTATTCGGTCAGGAGCCATATTGAACCAACCACTGAGTGCTGCGCCATTGAGAGGAAAGCCAAAGAGGACGTAGACTGACCCCGACTCTTGCTTTCCTTCCTGCGTCGGCCCCTCTCTGGTCCTCTTTGTTGATACCGCAGGTCCTTCCATGGGCGGGACCGCCTCCATAGAATCTTGACTTAAGAACGTGACATTTGTTTGTAATGGTCCAGTATCTAGCCCCCCCCCCAAAAAACAAAGTTTAAATGTATTGATGTGAGGATGAAAGAGAGCATGTTGTTCTGGAGAACGTCGGACGGACGTGTTTTCACTCTCGGAAGAGGCGAGAGGCGTCTCGCCGCTCCTCACTGAAAGGCAGCTGTGTTTCGAGGAGCCGACCCGGAATATTATGTCATAGCCGCCGTCAGCTGACTTGACCACCAATGAACCTCGGCGTCATGCGTTAAGGAGACGGTACCTTCCGGAACAAAGGCTACATTCAGCTCCCGCCGAGGAAAGCGTGGGAAAGTGAAGCAGCGGTTGCCGACTGTCCCGGGGAGCCGAGGTCATGCTAAAGTTAGCGTAGCGCTAGCGTAGCGCGCCTTCCTGCTGGCGAGGACCCCTGGGGATAGTCGGCCCCTCGGTTTGCCAGTTATTCACATTAAGATTTAATGCTTTCTTCACCTTTTGAAGGGGATTGACTGTAAACGCTGTATAAACGCGCGTACGACCGCCATCTTGGTTAGCGTTTCACGTTTTTCCTAGGCTATCCGTGGGTTCTGGCCAGACGCGAACATCTCTGCACTTCTCAGGATCACAATCTCAGCATATCAGGACCCGGCTTAAACGTTTCATCCCAAAAAACGACGTATCTGTCATCTGGCCATTTATCTAAATGGTTCACCTCGACACAAGCCTGGGTGGCAGACTCAAGTTGTCTGGGCGGACGATGACACGGCAGGCAGCTGTTAGCCGGACACGTGCACACCGGTCACCCTCGCGCGCTGATGTCAGACGTAGGCTTGGCATACTGGAGAGAGAGGCGGTGTCCTCTTGAACCTGGGTGTCTGCGTGTGTGTGTGTGTGTGTGTTTCCGTCCACCCACCCATCCAGGTGAGGGGGAGAGAGAGGTCTGGTGTCGAGCGTGGTGCATGCCTCAACACAGTGGCCATTTGTGTTAACGGTCTACCCCTTGATAACCCTGTACGAGCAAGAGGACATGTTGTGAGGTCACACTAGCTCTTTATGCACCGAGGCAAATTTGCGGCATCCATAACCACAAAGTGAACAAGTGCTTTCTTTGGAGAGGAGGGACACGAATCGGAATGGAACTTTTGGCTGTGATGTTAAGGTTCCTTCGGAGTCTAAATCATGTGCTAATGCAGACATTGGAACATGACCTTTGTGTATCTCCAATCCCAACACGTCATGTCCACCACGCACACACACACACACACACACACACGCACACACACACACACACACACACACACACACACACACGACTCCGGGGCCTCAGGAAAGGCTCAGGCTGTTGTGCGCCGTGTTTATCGGGCAGGAAGTGCCAGGGACTGTACGGCTCCGGGGTTTAGACGTTGGACAGCTCTGGCCGGCGTGGAACCAGGACCATTGTTCTCTATCTGAACACGCCGGGGCTATTTATGTTATCGTTGCTTAATTCGTCCGACATTGTCACAGCCGCGCAGAGGAAGGTGTGTGTGTGTTGGGGTGGGGTGGGTGAGGGGGTGGGGGGGGGGTTTAGGTTGATGTGTGTGAGGGTGAGGCAGTGGTGCAAGTGTGCGAGGCAGTGGTGCAAGTGTGTGTGTGTGTGTCTACTGAGCAGTAATGTAAGCTATGGTTCACATCGTCTATGTGTGTGTGTGTACATTGAGAAGTAATATAAGCTATGGTTCACTGTGTGTGCGCGCGTGTGTGTGTGTGTGTGTGTGCGCATGTGTGTGTGTGCGGTGAGGGAGGTGGAGGAGTCTGCAGGCCCAGAGCAATGGGGCAGAGGAAATCACAGCCCCCCTATTTCCACTGCGATTGTTCGCTGCGTCCGATCCCACTGTGATAAAGATTGCTTTCTTTGTCGGAGCCGACGGAGCAGCGTGCCACATGGAGGAGCGGGGAGATGTTAATGTGCGCCTCGGCGCTCGGGGCTAGCAGCCTCACCACGGCCATTGCGGATGTGTGGCCCCATTAGCATTCCACGCTAGCAAGCTAATGGCTTATTTCACAGATGATTAAATGTTTTATTTATGATAAACGCAGTCGTTTGTCGGTCTACACACACACACACACACAGAGGACTCCTCGGTGAACAAGACCCCGTGTTGTGAGCTGCATATTGCAATGTTTCTATGATAAGCACAACCGCTAGTGAATAAGTCTATCGAGGGTTAATGCAGTAAGATAAATGGAAAGGCTGTCTGGAAAGAGATGAGAAATGGGTTTGGAATCAGGCCTCCTCCACTGCCAAAGTGGTCTTCTCCTGTTGGCTTTGTGGTCATGGGACGTGCGCCCAGGTCCAAACCAACTCCTCTGCAGCACATCCTGTTGGTTTGAATAAGCAGGGTGGGTGCAAGACGCACGCCAGATGACAAACTTGGCCGAAACTTGTACCATTGACCTATAGAGTTGGAGTCGTGGTCAGCTTTGCTGCGTCCAATGTTCTTCCCCTGGCCGCATAATCTCTCTTCAGTTGGAAGAACCAGGGTCGCGCCGGGCGATGGGGCTCGCAGGGAGGCGGAGTTTCACGGAGAATGAGGCGGGAAACTGGCACTTTTAGCGATTTTATGGCACCTGGTCAGGGCCTGCCCCCTCAATTGGCATTCATGGTGGTCCTCCAGGCCTTTGTCCCTTCTCCTTAGTGATTGTGTGTGTGTGTGTGGGTGTGTGCGCGTGAGTTGTGTGATCTGCCGTATCGAGGGAAGCCGTCTTCACTCTATTGTCACTTAATTTGTTTGATTTTCAATTTTTATTTTGCTTTATTTTCTAGTTTGTTTTAGTTACTTCTCATTTGTCTATTTGTTGTGTGTGTGATACTGGTTATTCAACATTTGGATGTGCTACTTAATTGAATACCAAGGGTGTGAACACAGGTTTTGTGCTTTGTGTCAGCATTCGCCCTAGATACAATTTTACACAGGCCCCTGAGGCAACAACACGCCATAATAATGTCTATCAGAATCAGCTGTAAGAAACGTTGAAGTAATAGTTTTCCATTATAGTAAAAAAAAAAAGTAGTCAGAACTGTAACGATAGCTTGCCATAAAACCTCGCTTGTTTGTACACATTGTACCAACAATACAATAGTACTGTCAATGTAGTGACATTGTGGGATGTGTTCCACCCGAGTGTGGCGGCCATTTTGAACCGTTGCCGTTTCCTTCCAGATCACGAGGAGCTTCTGATCGAGCGAAGCGTCCACACCGGGATGATCAACCCGGGCGACCACTGGCAGACCATCCCCTACGACGGGCCCGTGGCGCGCATCGAGTACCGCATCCGCGTCCGCTGCGACCTGAACTACTACGGCAGCAAGTGCAACGACCAGTGCCGGCCGCGCGACGACTACTTCGGACACTACCGCTGCGAGCAGTCGGGGAACCGCGTGTGTCTCGAGGGCTGGATGGGCCCCGAATGCAGGACCGGTAAGTCAACCGCGTGTGTCTCGAGGGCTGGATGGGCCCCGAATGCAGGACCGGTAAGTCGGCTAGCTCAGTTAGCGCTTTGAACTCGTTAGCATGTTAGCTTGTGCTCGTTCAAGCCCTGACCAGACATTGACAACATTCTCTGCTAACTGTTTTGAGTTTGTTTACCTAGGTAGGATACTGGGAAGGATACAACGCCAGTCTAGGTTGGGGCTAGCATGTTTGTGCTATTATGACTAGACTTCTTGCAATTTGGACAAATTTGGTCTTTGATATATTTCGCCATTCCACTCATAATTGACACATGCATAATACCAAATTTATTTTTTGATATTCATTAGTTTATTGATATAAGTTATTTTAGGGACACCCCTATTGTCATTTGTGTCCTAAATACAATATGCTAGGCCTTAGCTAGCAGTGTCAAGAGTGCTGTGGAGGTAAACAGTGGCCTTATTAAAAGACATTGCTGGATAAAAGAACATGCGCCCAGTTGGTCTGCTTTTATGGTACAACCCACCCCTGCGCTCCCTGGGTACACACTCCTCATTGTGTGTTAGACTCGCCACTCCTCATTCTCCCCTGACTGTAACCGCTGCCTCTATCACATGCCCCCTGACGGAAAGTGTGTGTGTGTGTGTGTGTGTGTGTGTGTGTGTGTGTGTGTGTGTGTGTGTGTGTGTGTGTGTGTGTGTGTGTTTGTGTGCGTGTGTGTGTGTGTGTGCGTGCGTGCGTGCTTGTGTGTATACAACATGAACATTCACACTTGTCTGGATACATACGCATTTGTTCACACACTCACAATGAAGGCTTGCACATTGTACGCACACACACACACACACACACACACACACAGTACCATCTCAACGGCATTGTGGAGTGAGTGATAGAGGGGGTTGGAGGGAGGCGGGGGGGGGTTAGGCTGGTTATTGTAGGGAGAGGGGGAGGGGGTAGAGGGGTAGTCCCTAAATCACCCCCAACTGACCTCAGAAGACGAGGGGTGAGAGGGGAAGGGGGTAAGAAGACGAGGGGTGAGAGGGGAAGGGGGTAGTAGGGGGTTGGCTACTTTTAGGGGGGAGTTTCGGATTCGTAGGCCATAAAGTTGTCTGTTGTGTCACCGGGTCGCCATGACTTCTCACATCTTGTTGCGCTTGTTTGAGTTACAGCAAATTAACCAGCCCACTCTCCTGGTCTCACTCAATCACTGTCTGTCTGTTTCTCTCTGTGTCTCTCTGTCTCTCTGTCTCTCTCTCTCGCTCTCTCTCTCTCCCTCTCCCTCTCCCTCTCCCTCTCCCTCCCTCTCTCTCTCTCTCTTTTGAAAATGTGTACACTTTTGAAAATGTGTGTTGTAAATGCAGATTCTACATGAATGTTGTTATTTTTATTAGCTTAATTTCCATTAATTAAGCCTCCCTCTCCCTCTCCCTCTCCCTCTCCCTCTCCCTCTCCCACTCCCACTCCCACTCCCTCTCCCTCTCCCTCTCCTTCTCCTTCTCTCTCTCTCTCACTCTGCGTCTCAGCGATCTGTAAGCAGGGCTGTAACCTCCTGCATGGAGGCTGCTTGGAGCCGGGGAAATGCAGGTAGGGTCCCTCCGCTCCTCATCCGGACCATTCTGACCATGTCCATACGCAACATATTGTTAAAAATTCAATTAATCAATTAAAAATGATATCACACACAACAAAAAGGATATCACATAACACATTTCGGTGTAGAATTTAGAAAACATTTTGAGTTCAGATGAATTTGACCTGTTTTGATGTGAGTATTGCTCCCAACGACGCGGGGGGGCGGGTTGAGGAAAAGTTGTGGGGGGGGGGGTGGAGAGGGAAGGAGTGAAAGAACATATAAAGTTTACAAGGAGGCACGAGTTTAAAAGGAGAGTTAGCAATCATGGCGGGGGGTCGCGGGGGGGGGGGGGGGGGGGGCTTCCGTTACGGTTCAAGAGAAAAGGGCACTGGGCACGCCTGCCGCTCGTATTTTTAGCCGTCGAATCTCCTCCGGAATACCAAACATCCCGCCGAGTCTCCTCGGCTCGGGGTCGGAAGTGAGAAGTCGTCGACGTGTAAATTTGACCACTGGAACAATGTGCCCCCCCCCCCACACACACACACACACACACACACAACCGCTTTCATCCTCGTCTGGACAACTTGCATCGCAGTCCGGAGGGAGCGGGATGTACGGGTTCGGCAAGGAAATGAAGAGCCTAGTGTGTTCGGCAGGAAATTAAAGGAGGAAATGACACATCACCTTAGGACCCCCCCCGCCCCCTCTCTCCCCCCCCCCCCCCCCCCCGCCCCCGCTCCCTGTTCTACATTACGCTCATCCTGCCGGAAGGTTGACTCACTTCTTTACTGTCACCGGGGGGAAGGATCGGCACAAGCCAAAAGAAGAGATGTTGAAAAGGGTTGGTGATGTCAGGAGGACCACCCACAATGCACTGGGTCCTGTGCGTGGCTCCCATCGCTCGCCGACCCCAACGGACGGACCTCTTCCTAACTCGACCCGATGTCATCTTTCCCGTCAAGGCAACCCTCACGCCCGATCCTGATTGGACATGCAAATGAAAGCTGATGGAGGAATGCGAGCCTCGAGGCCCCCGGGGGCTTCTTACCCCCCGCGGTGCCGTCTGCGTCGCTACATGTCCCAACGCTACGGCGTTCAGCACTGAGGCCCATTTCTCCTTTTCCCTCAGCTTATCTTCATCCAGAAGCGATAGGCTTGCTTCAACACATTATCGGAACACTTGCCAAATTTTGTAAATCACTTTTGGCAAGCGTCTCATTCCGACGCCCACTGACGACGCGGCTCTCAATGTTTAGCAACCCTGAGGCGAGGCGGGGGCTTGGTAGAAGTGCCTGGGAGGCTTGAGTTCAGTCCACCGTGCGCTCCCAAGCGTACGCGCCCTCGTGCGCTACTAGCGAAGTGGTATCCTGGCAACCCTGACGGTTGAGTGTATACACTGGGTGTAAACGTATACTCGAGCACCCTTTGGCAGCCTCGAAGGAACTCTGAGAGGCTTGGAGAGAGGTCTGGAATTGGGCGAGGGAGGGGCGAGTTGTATCATAGTGGTGGGCTATTTTGGATGCATCAGAGTCAATAGATGTGGGTATGGCAGCCTCTGCAATGTACTGACATCAGGTCTGTAGTAAAAACAAGTCCCAAGTAATGAAAGCAGATTACTAGGACAAAAACATTGTGCTGGGTGCAGATGTAAAGTTGCGCCTCCACCATGTGATCCCTGGCGCATTGGGCTAGCAGGTAATCTAAACATTTAGCATTAGCAGTTAGCAATTAGCATTAGCAGTTTGGGCAACTGCTAACATGGCCCGCCATAAACACAGCACTCCCTTTAGTGGGACGTTAGCGTTACCGCTAGCGCAGGCCACGCAGCGGGGAAGGGGGGGGGGGGGAGCATGCCAGGTATTCCTGGACCTCCCCCAGCCGGAGCGGAGAGCTGTGGAGACCTTGCGCCCTGTTAGCGTCTGCCGGAGTTGAGCTGTAGCCAGCGCTGTCTGCGGGAGAGGGAGGGGAGTGGGGGGCGGGGTGGGGGGACTCAAAAATAGCTTCCGAACTGACAAGACAGCTGGGTCGACGACGGCTCTTCAACCACTGGCCTTGGACGGACGGGCGGAGGCGCGGCTGCAGAGAGAAACCCGCTCGGTCGCATGCGCGCGCATTCTGTAGACACGGCCGTTGAGTGTGCATTACAACGCATACTGTACATATATGCATGCACGCATGCACGTAAACATGTACGGTCGGTCGCTGCACACACACACACAGACACACACACATGCACACGCACACACATGCCACGGTACCGCCGACACACCCCCCTTATCCCTTTTCTTACCCTCGCCTCACGCTCAGTTGCCCCGTGGAAGTATTCTTAACCCCTTGTACCCTGGAATGTTCTCCTCTACTAAGATTAGTCTGCAGGAGGCCTTGAGACGGATGGATAGATTAGTCTGCAGGAGGCCTTGAGACGGAGAGATAGATTTATGTTACTCCTGTCCGTCATTCTACTGAGAGAGCCGCCGTGGCCCAAGATGGCCGCCCCCTGTCCAATCACAACTTGAGTGATTTCCCATCCATTCCCTTCAAGCTCAGCCAGATTCAACGGATTCAACTTTTCATGTTGAAAATTCATTCAAAACTTTATTTAAACTCGAAAGGACACTGGGGTGCGTGCACCTCATTTACAGTGTCACCGAGTGAACAGTGCACAAATCAAATAAACGTCACATCACACATCAAATAAAACAATTACAGCTCGAATCGCCAAAGACGGAGATCATGTTTTTAAACTCTGTGATTGAAGGGAGAACCTCCATCTTCAACCCAGTCAATGTCATTCCAAGACTTTGGAGCAGCATACGAGAACGCTGTCCTGCCAAGCTCTCTGTTAGCTCGAGAGACCTTAAAACCCCCCCAAAAAGTGGGTGAATTCTCCCTTTTAAGGCCTAGCTTCGTAATCTCATCGCGCGCGCAAAAGGTTTGTATGAATGAACACGAGCACCTCGAAGAAGGATGAATGTGTGATTTGCCGCCCGATTCTTATAAAACAGGCTATAGGGATTGTCATTGGATATTTATTTTTTTTACCGGACTTGAGCGATGTTGTGACGGCGCCGCCCTTGTGTCCCGCAGGTGCAACTACGGCTGGCAGGGCCAGTTCTGTGACGAGTGCGTGCCCTACCCCGGCTGCGTCCACGGGACCTGCGTCAACCCCTGGCAGTGCAGCTGTGAGAGGAACTGGGGCGGCCTGCTTTGTGATAAAGGTAGGGAGGAACCACACACACACACACACACACACACGAACCTTCTTTCTGGAGCATCCTGCACCATGGGTTAAAGAAATAAACATACAGTACAGGGTAAAACTTTAAAATGTCTTCGTCTTTGTTCTGGAGCGTTTCTAGGATGCGCGGTGCATTTAATCAGTGTCATTCATTAGGAAAGAGACAAGACAAGAACATCGGTCCTGCCTGCCTTGCAAAAACCAGCCCACCGGAACAAATAGAATTACTCTCTTAGGTTGAGCAGATTTGCAGGTTGCTGTGGTGTCAGCATTGTCTTGGGGATGAAGTTCACCCCCCCCTCCCCCCAATCGCTAATGTGTCAGAGTTGAATTCAGGATTCAAGTCAAAGCATCTGATCCAAAATTGTCCAAACCATAGACATTTTTAACGACTACCAACTGTGTTTGCGACCAATGGAATAGTGGCAGAATGCTTAACTCCACCCATCTGGCGTTATCAAACAGAAAACCCACATTAGAACCTGAATATTTTCAGTCCCCCCCGCCTCACCTCAAACGTACTCTCAGCCTCTCCTCAGTTCAGAGCGGACAT
>NC_140239.1:29721454-29723954 GCF_949987555.1 Borostomias antarcticus | reverse complement strand
AAGGATGGTCCGGACAAAACTGTGACATCAGTCAGTATTGTCTCCCTAAGTATCCCTCTTGGTGTCTCTCGTAGCTGTCACCGTTACCCCTGTATCTTTTCACTCTTGGCTTCGGGCACGTCACATAGCCACATTGTAGTGTCACTGTCCCCTTGGCCAGTACTAGGTCACCTTCTCTGTGGCCGCCTATCGTCCTCCTGTCTGTCTTTGCACTCGTCGAAATGCACTGTACCACTGTGGCTTCTGTTGCATCCTGGGTAGCTCTGTGTATTTGTCTGTAATGGCTGAACTGACGTTTCCATCTTTGATTCATTAACACCTGCATGCTGTAATTCATGTTGATTGCATTCAAATTGAGTTTTTGTTTTAGTACTTAGTGATTCAAACGTGTATGTGTGTCTTATATTTTTTTGCCCCCACTTCCACCCCAGATATAAACGGTTGTCCAGGACAGTGCAAGAATGGAGCAACATGCAAGGTAGGAAGCTTTAACTTTAAAACATGCTTTTACTGTTGTAATTTAGGGAATTACTCCCCCACAGTTAGAAAGACCTAGGATTCAACCCAACTAGGAAATAAAATAGGCCCCAAGGTACACCCCTGTGGAACTCCCAAATTAGGTGCCGAAATGGTAATATGTTCACCTACAGATATATGGATGATTCTTCTGAATGGAAGCTTCCTTGCCTCTGTCAAAATGCTTTTTTTGGTACATCAGTCTTTATATTTTGCTTCCCTCTGGAATATGTCGGGGTGGGTCGTATACCCACCTCCCTTGTTCTCTGTAAAGCGCATTGTGTTGCCTCTGGGTATGAAATGCGCTATACAAATAAAGCTTTGATTGATTGATTGATATGACTTGTACCTCACCTCTTGTTTACCCCAGGATGGTCCCCGGGGGTATCTTTGCCAGTGCCCGCCAGGCTTCGTGGGCACACATT
This sequence comes from Borostomias antarcticus, assembly GCF_949987555.1. Taxonomy (NCBI): domain Eukaryota; kingdom Metazoa; phylum Chordata; class Actinopteri; order Stomiiformes; family Stomiidae; genus Borostomias; species Borostomias antarcticus. The sequence goes on along the minus strand of NC_140239.1, from coordinate 29,723,013 downwards.
GTGAGATTCAGCGGAACAAGTGTGCCAGCGAGCCCTGCTACAACGGCGGGCGCTGCCACACAGTGCTGGACGGCTTCGTCTGCGAGTGCCTGTCCGAGTTCTCCGGGGAACTGTGTGAGGTGAGCTTCCGGTTCAAAGGTCGGGGGTTCTGCTTTTCATTTGTCCCGGACCAGAGAGAGATCAACCAGAGACCAGAGAGAGATCAAATCATCTTTCTTTGTTGGTTTTAATATTCCAAACCTCTTCCATTGAGAGTCCTCCCTCACTTGTGTGTGCGATGTTGTTGGACGAACATGAATAACATCGGGTCGCTACCCGTGGATAGGCTGTGCTATTCACAGCATACCAACAAGTCAGACTACGCATTCAGCGCTGGTTCTCTTTTAGGCTCCGAGTCGTGGACCCTCACTGCGCTGGTCGGGAGCCAGTCAGTTCGGATTTAGCGAGAGACTATAAATATGAGCTCCCTTGAATGAGACGATTGGCTCAATGCCTACACACCTCCTAACTGGGCACAGGAAGATACAGGCATTCATGCCTAAGGTGACATAGTGTATACTTCATTACCCTAATTCATTCCTTATACCTCGACAACACAACCCCAACATGCATTGTATTGCACTGTCATTAACATCATGCCTTGAGAACACACTACAGAAAATGTAGTGGACTATCCCTCTAACACTGGCTTACATCCAGAGAACACGCCTATTGTTTCTGACTAAATATCCTTTCCCCTTAAGGTATTTTTGTGTAATTCCTACATGTCCATAGAACACATTATGTACGTACGTGCTTGTTTTTACATTTGAAATCGTCTGAAAGTATTTTATTCCATAATTTAGTCTGCCTTTATCTGCCGTTCCCACATACAGCCTGTTTTGATATAGTTATGACTGGTACCGATATTAGCCACGCGCCTGTTCAAAACCATTGATTACTGGGCTACGTTAGCGCTAAAAATATGTTTTGGGGGGAAAAAAATCGTAATGGTTAAATCTGGCAGGGGGTTCTGCTGATATCTTAGTTACAACAAGATTGAGCTAGCAACGGAGCTGTGTGTTTGTTTACATGTGTACTATTTACTCAGATGTTCAGGCAAATCTCACATTACAAAGCCTCAGGCTGGAGCTAGCGCTTTGTAGCGTAGCGTTGGTGGGAGAGAGATGTGCCGTGCTGAACCCCATCCAGCTGTCTCTCCTCTCTCGTCATTAGGAACGTAGTGCCAAGACACGTTCACACTGCCTGGAAGCACTTTTCTCCACTTCTTTTTATTTTTGAAGTAACATTAACCCTAGTATGATCCCTCAATCCCTCAGAGTAGCAAAAAAACGCAAATCGTTTTCAAAGGATATGAGATCTTTAAGACTCCTTTTGGCACCGGGTTCAGTCAATTCTGAAGAGCTATTTGTCTTATGACAACACCGATGTAGTGACGACTCTTACGGTGATATTTTACAAACTGCTAGTTCTCCAAGGTCTATGGGAAAAGGGTGTTCGGATCGGGAAGTCTGTTTCTCCTTGGGATGGATCACGATTTATGGGGCCGGCGGGTCTCA
>NC_140239.1:29693488-29710988 GCF_949987555.1 Borostomias antarcticus | reverse complement strand
GAGCAGCCTGACCACAGTCTGATCCAGGAGGCGGCCAGCGCCATCGTCAGCAGGCTCTCCAAGCGCCACAACAGCACAGTCATGCTGGCTGTCATTCAGGTCAAAGTGGAAACGCAGGTCATGCCACCCACAGCTGGTGAGTAATACATTAAGGTGTCCCCCAGGGTTCATTTGTCGGTCCTTTCTAGTTTCTGATTAGAGGGTGTGTATTCCTCTGGGTTAAAGGAGTAACATGGTGGTTGAATGTGACATGCTAGTTATCAGGTAATATCAAAATGAATGTGTCCATCAATGTTAAATGTTCAGTCATTAAGGCGAGACACCCCAGGTGAATAGGCTAAAAAAATGATTTAATAGGTATCACCATGATAATTACCCAGTTGATTACTTATGATAAGACAATGTTTTTTTGTATTACAAGTTTTATGAAATGTTATGTTTAAATATGCAAATTAGGCATTATCTTATCAAATATGTGCTAATTTGCATAACTTTCCAGAACAGAAATCTGAAGTTTGGATAAAGCCAGATTAAAAATTATTGTTTCATTTTGTTGACATATTAGAGTCGAAGGCTTTTACAGAGGAGATTTTTGATATCTCTTTTTATCACTCCATAAAGCAGAAAATAGTTCAACAGCCATAAGAAAATCTATTTTCGCCATGTTTTTAGTAATAAAATGTTATATCATTCAGGCTTTGAATGACATATGAACAAACCCCTCTGTAAAAGCCTTCAGAACATAGATGGAAGTACAACTGGAAAGTTTGGTGTATGTAAGTGCTACTGAAGTGGAGATTTCGATCTCAGAGTATGAGAAAAAACTCATTTAGAGAAAACAGGCTTTTAAAATATGATTCCATACATTTTGTTGGAAAGCACTATTTACAGACACAATATCTAATCAAATCATTAGAAACAACAATATTGAACATCTAAAACATAAAAACTGATGACAATAACACAGCATTTATGAACTGAATAGAACCAGTCTCTCTCACACACACACACGCGCACACACACCCACTGCCACCAGTAGAACTGCCAACCTAGTTTGTTGTATGTCTACCTCTATAACACAGCCTAGTTGACCATGCCTGTCTACAGCCTAGTTTTCCATGCCTGCTCCATATGTAGGCCCCTCATCCATTTCCTGCTGATGCCTTTTCAGTTTCTTAGCTGTGCTCATGCTCTTGCGCCTACGTTTCACACTGACCGTGATGGCCTCAGCTTTTGCTGACCTGCTCCCTGGTTCTGTGCAGTGACTCCAGCCCTCTCTCAATTTCTGCCACTGAAATGGAATGTATAGTGATTCTCTTCATCTGACCAAGCCTTATTGATGCAATTCAAAAAAGACAAAAATATACTGATATAGGATAAGTATATACAGTACATAGCCTACCCTCTCCCTTCTCTCTCTAAGGTGCATTGTGTTGCCATTATGTACATTATGTATGAAATGTGCTGTATAAATCAAGTTTGATTTGAGAGACACAGAGACAGACAGACAGACAGAGATAGAGAGAGAGAGAGAGAGAGAGGTCTATCTAACCCTGTTTCCATAGACTACCCGTCACTCTCGTCATGTCATATTTGTCTCATACATTTTAAAATGAAGTGTATCACTAACTCTTCATCTGGTTGTGTTTTATTGATATAAAGTAAAACTGACCACAATACACAAAATACTGAATGAAATTTTATTCACTATATTATTCTGTGGGTCATTACTTCATCCATATTATAGCCTACAACACGCAACAGTGGAGCCTTGCCATAATATAGACAAATAGCCTACACTGCGGGGAAAGCCAAATGTTACTGCGAGAGAGAGAGAACTTCTTTTTTTTTTTTACTTTTCCCCTATTAGGGGTATGATTAGTATGCACACACCCCTTCCCTTCTATCTATAAAGTGCATTGTGTTGCCATTACAGTAGGCTATGTATGAAATGTGCTACAAATCCTTGAGAGAGAGAGAGAAAGTGAGACATCTATCTCAGTCCTGTTTCCATAGCCTACCTGTCACTTTCTTGTCATGCCTCTGGTAGGTTTTAAGATGAAGCCTGGGAATCCCCAACACCTTGCTGATCTTGTTGAGAGCTGCATATCCCAATCCTAACTCGTGTGCTAAGAGCACCATCCGCACATTGACATCAAATGCGACATCGTTCCTGGTTGCGTCTTCAAGGCGCGGAGATGTATACACACTTTTGCGGTAGCAATCTCTTTCACGCAAACTGCACTCTAGAAGCAAACTGCAACAGAACCCATGATTCTGTGGATCAATGTTTATTTTAAGCCCTGTCCCTGCACAATTGGGACAAATCAACCCGGCGATCAGTTCATTCAAACGCGCGACATGAATGAGCCACTGCTGTGCGGCGCGTTGGTCTCTCTCCTGTTGTCCGGCTGACAGCTTGCGCATCGATGCACTTTGTGAAGTAATTTCACCGTCTGCTTCATTCGATTGCTTTCCCTTCTCTTCCATTCCCTTTTTCCGATTACACCTTGCAAGTGACAACTGTTGTCATCTTTTCTGTGAGCGTTTTACACTAATTGGCGTCGGCATCTTGAGATTTTTAAAGGTCCCGCTGAAAGCTATCAGGAAGTGTCAAGCACGTCACGTGACGAATCTGAACCAATCACGTTCTCAGAAATCAACAACAGCCAATGAGATTTCACGTTTAGCATCAAACCCGCCTTTGTATTTCCACGATTGGTTGCTGATACAAATGAAACTATCAAGTTTGGTTGCGATAACATCATGCTCGAGAGAGAGATCTCTCTATCGATATATCACATGAGCGAATCCAAAAGACGGCCGGGCTCTGGTTCGTTGCGAAAAAATGCTAACTTTTGGTGATTTTAGGAAGAATCTACAGATGCAAACAGACTAAATGAAGTAAAATAAACATCTAAATGCGTATTTTTGATGTTTTATTTCCACTAGTCTGAAAGAAGACATGTTATGGAAGCAAAATAGCACAAAATCTCAAATTTGACCAGAGCTTTGAAAAACGATGTTTTCACCTGCCGTGTCTCGCCTTAAGTACTATACTTCCCTTTCTACAAGTTCACCTTGTTTTGTAGGCGAATCAGTTAGAAACGTCAGTCAGATGTGATTGACAGGCTGTTCCACCCACCTTACACACATTTGTTGTAGTTACTTGGAGACTAGATTCACCAGAAAGTGTAAAGGCGTTTACAAAGTCCTTAAATTATAAGCAACGTGAGATGACACAGCAGCTTTTAACCTACAAACATTGTTATACACCTAATAGGCCATATCCCCAAATAGTTGCCTAGCTATTTTGCGGGTATTAGGACCGAAATAATTTAATAATTTAATAATTTATTTAAGGCTGTGAGTGCTGTACTGGGGCCAATTGTGCGGTCGTAAAACATTGTGACTATACAGTAGCTCCTGTGGTTGCCTACTAGTATTTGTTGCATTGTACTGTATATCTCAAAGACCACTTACCAGATTTGCATCTACAAAAGTACAAGTGAAATGATCGAAGCCCAACCTAACTATATCCTTTGCTTTAAACATTTTGTTTTGAAGAAAGAATCTCTTGTGGTGTTTGATGAGCACTCGGTTCTCTCTTTAATTTTTTTTTTTTTTTAAATCCTCGTCATTCTCCGGCTTTCCCAATCTTCCCTCTGTTCCTCTAGGCGGCGGCGGAGTCGACTACCTGTTGCCAATCCTGTGCGTGATGTTCTGCATTCTGTGGCTCTTCTGCATCATCGTGTGCGTGTGGTGGCGCAAGCGGAGAAAAGGGCGGGAAAGAAGGGCCCGCGCCACGGCAGACGAGAACGTCAACAACCAATGGGAGCCCCTGCGACCGGTGGCGGGAAGTCAGCAGCTACAGCAGCAGCAGCTCAAAGACAACAACAGGGAGGCCCAGCAGGAGCGCAAGAAGCTCATGGGCTCCCCCTACAGGACGCGTCCTGGAGGGGAGGAAGAGGAGGAGGAGGAGACGGAAGGGGAGATGGAGGTGGAGGTGGAGGAGGGGGAGTATGGAGGGGCAGAGGCGGGCAAGTGGCCCGTCTGTAAGTACTCCAAGACTGCGGTGGCGTCCAGAGGGGAGGTGATCCGAACCACGCACAGCTCCAGCCCTCCCCTCAAAGCCCCCCACCGAACCACCTACAGCCCCAAAGACAAAAACGTCTGGAAAAATGTCAACGCAGCCCTGGCCAGCAAAGACCTCAAAGATCATTGTGTGTGAATGGACTTGCTCCACTGCAAAGAGTGAAAGAGAGAGAGAAGCAGAGACTAGAAACTAAGAGAAAGAGGAAAGAAAATGAGTTAATAAGAAAACCAGTTGTTGGTTTGTATTCGGTTGTTTTTGTTGCCGTCATCTGTAAGATATTTTGAGTCTGAATGCAAAGGCGATGTGGACGTTTTAGGCTTTCATTGAAATTGGCATTTTTATTTTTTTATGTACAGGTGAAGCATCAGTGTATTATTTTCACTCAACGCAAAGTGAGGCCTCCACTTTTTTTTGAATTATACCATTTGAAAAAGCAAAGACGAGTCTGTATGGAGGGAAAAAAGGAGAACCTCTATAAAGACTTTTTTTTTTTCGGTTACAGACGATTTGTGGTTTTGTTTAATAGCGAGCAGGCTCCTTCGGTTTGAAAGGCGCCAGCTAAAGGGGTTGGAGGATTCAGAGGGACTCTTGAGTGACTGTAGTGACCGTGGCATCGCATCCTCCTCTTCATCTCGCCTCAGCGTGCCCGCCTGTCCACCTGCGGCTGTCGTGCGGCTGTCGTGCGGCTGCCGTGCGGCGGTCCAGCTGCGGTCCTGCGCCGGCCTTACCGAGCCCACAGCCCGGGCCGGAGGGCGGGGACAGAAACCCCAGTGCCTACTATGTGGCCTTCTATGATTTGTTTCTCCTGTGTCTCGGTTTTCTCGGCTGAAACCTCTGTTTAAGGATTTTTGCAGTATTTGAGTTGGTAGCAAGTGCCTTTATGAGTCGACCAAGGGTCCCAGATCTCGCTGCCCCATTTGATCCCCCTGTTAGAGCTCGGACAAAGGGATAGGTGTATATTTGGAGAGTTCTCCCCTTGCAGCAAACACCATTCAAGGTATTTGATCAAAAAAATAAATAAGAAATCATTATGTACATATGTGTATATAACAAAGGAGTCGCTGTGTATATTTGAATTTAGTAAATTAAAGACAAGTCACATTTTTATTATTATTATTATTATTATTGTTATTATTATTATGTTATTATAATTGATTATTTTCTTATTACATCGCCATTCCTTTTATTTATGCCAGTTGACATTGACAGGTTTTATAACAGTTCAAAGGAGAACAGCGTCCCACAGTCAAGATCATTTACTTAAGGCTCCCACCTATAAAGGCTTTATGAAGGGTTTATAAGGGCTTAATAAACTGTTAATACATCCTTCATTGACAAATTTGTAATATATAGATATATACTGACTCATGACTGGTTTGTGAACTTGTGATTGTTCTTATACTTGCCAAATAGTGAGCTTGTCATTCGCTGGGCTTTATAAACATACGCACACATACTGAACCCACGCTATGGCATAAACCAAAGTCCTTACATTGATTTTATGAAGAGAGAAGATGGTTGATACAATTGGAGCAGAATTGCCATGTGACTTATAGAATTCATGCATTTCATTTAGGATTTTTGAACGATTTCCACCATTTTACACTCGGTGATTCTTTGCAAAGTATAAACAATCTCTCTGCTAAGTCACAATAATGTATACATTTTCAGCACCTGCGTTTAAGTTTATAGATTTATATGGCAATTTCGAAACATAGAAAGCTGCAGCCCACTATTTGGCATGATCACAAGTATTTCAAGGATATCGACTACACGGTATGAACAGTTTATGAGCTCATTTTAAAACCGTCCTTAAACTTTTATTTAGGGTGCCTTAATGTCAAGTGTAATGCATATTTGCGTAATCAACAGTCTTTTTATGTTGTTGTTGGTTTGTTTTCACTATTAAGGAAAGTAACTCTTTAAAAAAAAAAAAAAGAAAAAAAAAGTGTGTGGTGTAATGAAGGCGTGTTTCCTTCGCCTCAGTAAAGCTCTCTCCCTGTCTCACTTCATGGAGTTTTCTGGAAGAAAAAAAAAACTTTCTTAACCTGTTGTAAGAAATCCATTCAGCTCTTTGTGTGTGGATGCCAGTTTTGTCAAACCATGTGAAATTGATGTACCTGTATTACACCTGCTTTTTAGCCTGCTTTTTGGTTCAAGGCTAATGAAGGGAACAATTTTTTTTTTTTTTTTGACTTACCTCAGAAGTTGGCAGTGACTTGATTTTTTTTTTTTTTTTTTTTTGCCGTTAATTTTTTTTGCCGTCCATGTTATTGTCTCAAGCCATGTTTCCTTAAAATGGACGCCGCAAAATAAAACATTTAAAACACTATTCCCAAACAGCTAGTTTAAAAACAAATCTGGATATGCATAAGTGGGAGTGATTGCACATGGAGGGGAGATGGGGAAGAGCTGACATGAAAAAGTTGTAATGTTTTGTACAAAAGAAAAACAATTGCTCTTGTAAAGTTACTTGGTTCATATAGTGGATATTTCTGATAGTTCTTAGGAAAACAAAAATTCCTAATTATTTATTAAAAGCATTTTATACTGTATGATGATTGTCTTGAAAGAGCACATTGTGTACTGGTATACTATGGGGCTTTCAGCCAAGAAAGGAACAGGGAACGGTTAGTCCATCATCATGCAATATTCTGCCGAGTCAGCATCTGCCTGGGAGGTATGACTTGACAGCCATTACTTCCTGTGAGGCCTCCTGGATAGTGTCTTAGAGGTAGAGGGATCATTTCTTCCATAGTGATTGATTGTTGAGTCTCACTGTCAGATCCCGTTGTATCTAGACTCCCTAGGCATACTAAGTACTAACCCTAGGCATACTGAGTACTAACCCTACTCTGAGAAATGGCATAGTACACTAGCCTAATAGACGAGTGGATAAAGAACACTATTCATTTCTCAAAACATTAAATGAGGTACCTGTAATGGCTCCTTGGTATAACGTGACAGCCTTGACATGGGAATCCAAATATCTACACACACCTTATCACTTTGCTTCATGGTATAACACAGCAATACATTCACTATTAAACTACTGCATCAGACAGAAGTCTGAAAAGTCTAGAAACGGGTGCAAGATTTGCCCTTGCTTCAGAAGAGGCTTGAGGACAAGCCAGAGATCGATTCGTTTCCTCGCCACCCGCCTCTTTCGATCGCTCCCACCAATGAGGCTCGCTCTCCAGTCCTGGGCCGATGAGGGCTCGGCCAATGGGAGTGTGCCGTTCCCACTGGCTTCATGGCGTGTGAATGTTTCATGAGTAATGTTGTGATGGCGGGCGGGGGTGCTGCAGTTATTCCCATCTCCCATGGGTGCCCCTGGCGCTAATGGGACCTTCCTCTCTCGGAAAGGCCAGATCCACTTACACGTCCTGGAGGAAGCGCTCGGGTCGCAGTCATTCTCCTCTGACCAGAGACTGGAGAGTGTGTGTGTGTGTGTGTGTGTGTGATGGTGGTGGGAGGGGGGGTTAGAGACAATGACTGGTGGAAAACACATTGAAATTTAGTAGACCAGAATAGAAAGTACAAGGTTAGTGATGAGGATGATTCTGATAATATGGTGTTAAGAGAGAAACAGCTTCCTTAACAATGATGCTACAGTACAGTGTATTGCCCTGAGAGCTTATCATGTTTCAATCCATACTGATGCATACTATGGTGGAGATGCATCATCTTGATGAAATTGAACATCCATCTACAACACCGGACTTTTGGATCATGTTTTAAATCGGGAAGTTCTCTAATTAGTTGCCAGGCTCTAATAACGTGGGAAGTTGCCTCCTTAAATGGCTGAAGTGTCTATAGGACAATGTGTTCCAATCATTTGAGATGAGTGAACCATAACAGCATCTCAATGGGGTATGCACAGTCTTGCTAAATGTAATATTCCCGTTAAAATCCTGTCATTCATCACAGGTGCTAGAGTATCAACGAGTTAACAGGTCTTCATGACGTGTCATACGGTAATCACATTTGGGAAGCTCTTTTCCTAAACTGTTGCAAATGTTAGACGTGGCCAATTCTCCTTCGTTTCTCCTTCCTATAGAGATGACCTACAGTGTGGATGCTCATCAATCAAGAAACTGTCGATATGCAACAACCGGTCAAGGTTATGGTCAGGATTAGTGTATGGTTAGTTGAATGTTGATTGTTGAGCATAGATCATGTACAAAAATACCTTCCAAATGTGTTTTTTCCAAAGCATGTGGTATAAAATCTTGACTGGAATGGCAAAAAATAATTTCCATTATCGTTACATAAACACCAAACCTGTGCCCTGTCCGAACGTCCTTCTGTGCCATTCCTGACCTGCAGTAGCTGCTCTGACAGGCGAGGGGTCCACCAGGGATCTGTAGTCTTCCCCACCAGGGATCTGTAGTCTTCTGTCCCCATTCCTGACCTGCAGTAGCTGCTCTGACAGGCGAGGGGTCCACCAGGGATCTGTAGTCTTCCCCACCAGGGATCTGTAGTCTTCCCCACCAGGGATCTGTAGTCTTCCCACCTCAGCCTGCAACAGTAAGAGGACACCAGATTCCTGCGCTGCTCCCGACAGTCAAGGACGTCTGCACTGGGCCATTATAAACACTGTTTGCTCTGCGCCCAAACGACAAGTATACACACACACACTCTCTCTCTCTCTCTCTCTCTCTCTCTCTCTCTCTCTCTCTCTCTCTCTCTCTCTCTTTCTGTCTCTCTCACACACACACACACACAGTCTCACTCTCAAACAGTAACTACAGTTGCAATCAAAATCATTCAACTCCCATTGCAAATTATTATTGGCTAAATCTCTTTCAGCTGTTTGTAATAAACACATCAAACCACAATTTAAAAAGCTCAACACAACTAATATTTTTAATAATATTGCAAGTGGTTTCTCCAAATTCAACACAAAATGCAACTTTTAATGACTACTGCATTCTCAAAATGATTCATCCCCTTCGTGACAAGTGTCCTTAGTACTTAGAGCACCCTTTTGCTGTTATGACCTGCTGCAAACGTGAGCATGACGTGACGAGCCAGACACCAGCTTCTGATGGCGTTCCTGAGGAATCTAAGCCCATTCCTCATGGCCAATGGCCTCCAGTTCTCCAGTCTTCTTCGAATCCCACCCGAGATTTTCTACGGGGTTCAAGCCAGGCGACTGCGACGGCCATTCAAGAATCTTCCAGGACTTCTTCTGAAACCAAGCAGGTGGTTAAAAACCCTCGAGTGACTGCAAGAAATCTGCAGCAAGATGGTGGCAGCATGCTCAAAGCCATATAAATGAGCCACAGAAGTGTGGAGCTTCTTTTCTGTGGAGCTTCTTCTTCGTTGTGTGGGTACGTTGTTGCGTCCTCTCCCCCCCAGGCTCGGCGCCGAGGGGCTATCCTTTTACCACCCCGAGCCTGGGTGAGGGGTCACCCGGGCTATATATCCGGGCACGCCTCCAGGAGCCATGTCACCGTTTCGTCATCCACAACCGCCAGGCCATGCATTCCAATGGGTGTCCGATATATCGGTATCAATATATTCTGTGGAGTGATGGAATAAAACTGGAACTTTTGGATCTATGGATCAGCGGTATGTCTGGAGGAGGAAGAAGGAAGCATATGCTGAGAAGAACACCCTGCCTACGGTGAAGCATGGAGCTGGCTCAGTGATGCTCTGCTTTGCTGCCTACGGCACTGGAAACCTGCAGCGTGTGGAGGGCAAGGTCAAGGTCAACTTTATTTATAAAGCACGTTTAAAATCAACCGAAGTTGCACCAAAGTGCTGTACAATATATAAAATAAACTAAAACAAAAAACAGAATAAAGTGCACATAATCACAGAACAATAAAAGGACAGGACACAAAACAGGACAAGGGATGTAGGCTATCAGGCCTCAAAAGCCAGTGAAAACAAGTGCGTTTTAAGCTGAGACTTAAAGAGCCCTAGGTTCTGTGCGTGTCTAATGTGTGGAGGGAGGCTGTTCCAGAGCTTTGGGCCAGCCAACGCAAAAGCTTGGTCACCTTTGGTCTTAAGTCTCGATCTAGGGACTGTTAAAAGAGTCTCGGAGGAGGACCTCAGGGTTCTAGATGTCGCCCGAACTTGAAAGATGGCAAGATGGATCAAATCAAGTATCAGGAAATCCTAGGAGAAAACGTCATGCTGTCTGTGAGGTAGCTGAAGCTTGGGTGTCGTTGGACCTTCGAACAGGACAATGATCCCGAGCGTACCTCAGCCAAGTCCACCAAGGCTTGGTTTCACAAGAAGTCCTGGAAGATTCTAGAGTGGCCGTCACCATTGCCTGACTTGAACCCCATAGAAAATGGCGCATCTTTTTAAAATCCTTGGTTCAAAATTGCGTGAATGAATAGCTGAGCTGTATGCTTTGCTTCCTGTTCCATTGCAATTGAATAGAATGGTTCATAAACTATATGGCAATAAAACAGATTCAGATTCTGAACATAAGGTTGGGAAGACACATTTTATTCTCGCTTAATCTGTTGCTGTTAGGGTTCAAATGTGTGTGTGTGTGTGTGTGTGTGTGTGTGTGTGTGTGTGTGTGTGTGTGTGTGTGTTAGTCAGTCTTGCGTGTGTGTGTGTGTGTGTGTGTGTGTGTTAGTCAGTCAACATCTTGCATTAAGTAGTGTGTATGTGTGTGTGAGGTGTTTGGCTGTAGGTGTGGTAAGCGTCTTTCTCTTAGTATTTGGGTTTACAGAGTGTGTAGTTAGAATGTGTGTGTGTGTGTGTGTGTGTGTGTGTGTGTGTGTGTGTGTGTGTGTGTGTGTGTGCAAAGGGGCATTTGTTTGTGTCTGTTTGGTTCTGTATGTTGCAGCATACATCTGTGAACGTGTCTCCAACCAGCCGACTGATGGCAGCAGGGTGTCAGGATGTTGGGCTGAGTCTTCCCCCCTCCTCCCTCTCTTCACACACACACACACACACACACACACACACACACACACACACACACACACACACACACACACACACACACACACACACACCTTGTGGGTTTGTAGGCTGGCACGCGCGGGCATGCAGGCTGCAGCTGGCACCGACGCCCGGAGGGACCGGGAGAGGCAGGGCGCCCAGCCGTGGCGGGCTGGAGAAGGAGGGGGCCGCTGGGTTCGGGGGCACGGGAGCTCCCCCTGGGCGCCGCGGAGCTCCCTCTGGCCCCGAATCACCGCTGGCTGGGGCCCCTGGCCCCGGATCACTGCTGGCTGGGCCGGACACCAGCTTAGCCAGGGGTGTGTGTGTGTGTGTGCGCGTACGCCTGTCCATTTTCAAAGGGCTTCTGTTTGAGCTTTGAGTGCTCGGTGTGATGCTAGGAGGACAAGGGGAACGGGTCGGTTTAAAACGGCCCCTAGAAACGTCAGCTTTACGTAACTCCGTGCCATGGCATGTATGGCCAGGTACAGTATTCCCTGCCTGTGTACTTTATGTCATCATAACAGAATGACTGTGCGCCGTGATATGGCACAGTGAGAGATGAAAAGTGGAAATTTACTTGGCTTGGAGTTTGGTCAAGAATATACGTGGGTGATGCTTTGCCAAACGCTTTCACAATGAAGTTTGACTTCATCTGTTTCAACATGCATCTGCAGGGTATAAAAAACACCAGAACTATTCTGCTCTCATTATTAAACCATTTTTCCCTTTTTACCTTCATTTAATCAGATAAACATTAAAGAAAAATATTTTTTGAAGGGTGACCTGGACCAGCATTAAAAGGTTCCATCCAAACAATCACAACTTTTTTTTAGCCCATTGAAAACAATGTCTCATTTACAATGGTCCCCTGGTTACACAATACATCCAATTTACACAACATTGGAAAAGGCAGCCTTGAGATTGCATAGATAAAAAATTGGAGACAATTATACTTCCACATTCTAAGTCTTTTAAGATTGAATCAAAGACATCATATGAAATCAGTTCTGGCAAGTTTAAGTCTTTCTGCAGGGTGCGTTTACCCTCATTCTTCACTGACAAAATTCAGAAAATTAGATAAGCAGTTAGTACCTCCATATCAGGTACAGGATATGTGTTGTCCCGGTGTCCACTTCACTTTGTCTTCCAGTCAGGATTTCGACCACATCACAGCACCGAGACTGGTCTTGTGAAGGTCTTCAATGACATCCATTTAAACACAGACAATGGCAGAATTTCAGTCTTAGTATTACTGGATCTCAGCGCTGCATTCAACACGGTTGACCACAACATATTACTAGGCCGACTGGAAAACTGGCTGGGAATTTCTGGCACAGTGCTAGACTGGTTTGAATCCCAATTGAAGGACAGGGACTACTTTGTGTCTATAGGCAATTATAAATCTGAGCGGACAAAAATGACCTGTGGAGTTCCCCAAGGCTCCATTCTGGGGCCTCTTCTGTTCAATATTTACATGCTCCCACTAGCTCAAATTATGGAAAACAACAAAATATGTTACCATAGCTACGCAGACAACACACATTTATATCACTATATCACCAGGGGACTATAATCCCAACAAATCAACTATTGAATGTGCCAGAACTTTCTTCAACAAAACAAAAATAAAACTGAAGTAATTGTCTTTGAAGCCAAAGAAGAACGATTAAAAGTCAGCACTCAGCTGCAATCAGTAATGCTAAAAACCACAAACAAAGCCAGAAATCTTGGTGTAGTCATGGACTCTGATCTGAATGTCAACAGTCACATTAAGACAATTACAAAGTCAGCTTACTATCGGCTGAAGAATTTATCAAGGATTAAAGGATTTATGTCTCAGCAGGATCTGGAAAAACATGTCCATGCATTTATCTTTAGTTCACTTCACTTTAGACTCGACTACTTTAACGGTGTGTTTACAGGTCTCTCTAAAAAAAAACGATTAGACAGTCGCAGCTGATTCAGAACGCTGCTGCTCGAGTCTTCACCAAGACTAATGCTTCCTGTCTGTCAAATCATTTACTTTAAAATACTGCTGTTAGTTTATTTAGCACTGAATGGTTTAGGGCCAAAATATATTTCTGATCTGCTGCTACGTTATGAACCATCCAGACCTCTCAGGTCGTCTGGCACAGGCCTGCTTTCTGTCCCCAGAGTTAAAACAAAACATGAAGAAGCAGCGTTCGGTTTTTATGCCCCACATATCTGGTGCAAACTTCCAGAAAACTGCAGGTCTGCTGCAACTCTCAGTTCTTTTAAATCAAGACTGAAGACTTTTCTTTTTGCCGCTGCTTTTTATTAAATCAAATAATTATTCATTCATACACTGCACTGTAACTTTTATTCATGTATTTTATTTTTCCTGCATTTTGTTCTATATGACATTTTATGTGTTTCTTGCACTTTGTATGGATGTTTTTAATGTCTCATGTAAAGCACTTTGAATTGCCTTGTTGCTGAAATGTGCTGTACAAATAAACTTGCCTTGCCTTGAATATTTTACTTTAAAGTCATGATCCGAAGTTAGTGAAACAGCACCACACAGCCTCCAGCTGAGTTCACGAACAGAACTTTGAGAATGCACAAGAATGACAGTTATGCGGACTGGGGATTATAGGAATACTTTTGAAATTGACAATTAAACTTTGACTTTAAACTGGTGGTCACTGGTTCGTCAGTCGATCACTGTTGATGGTTTCTGTTAAGAAAGAAAAAAATAGGACAAAATTATTTACGTACGTATCCGGTTGGTTCAATTCATAGCAAATTCATCCTGATCTGAATACTCAATTGGAAAAAGCATCAACCAGTGTAGATGTGTGTGTGTGTGTGTGTGTGTGTGTGTGTGTGTGTGTGTGTGTGTGTGTGTGTGTGTGTGTGTGGTATATGTGTGGATGGGTGTGTGTTTGCGTGAGAGAGAAAGTGTACTCCCAGTTTACTCGAATGTAGTTTGATTTTGAAGGAAGTGTTTCCCTGTGAACTGCAGTTGAATTTCTTTAATCAGCCTGCTTTGCCTAGTTAGGGGGTCTGGGAAGAACATTTTCTACTGTTTTTGTCTGTAAGTAAAGAATGAATGTGTTTGTGTGTGTGTGTGTGTGTGTGTGTTTGTGTTCCTTTGCGTATTTGCATTGATATAGTAAACAAACAAACACACTTTGAAACACCCTCAAAGTGCCCTCGCCTCTCTAGCCGTGCACAGAAGCCTGCGCCTGCAAACGCTCACTACGCTGACAGAGCCTGGAGAGAGAGGTCAGCTGTCTGAGGGGGTAAACAAACACGGACCCTGCTTCAACTCACACACACACACACACACACACACACACACACACACACACACTCAGTGGCCTGAAGCCAGCACACATGTGCTTGTTTGTAGAGTTAGCAGACAGCCTCAGTGGGAAGCAGGGGTGCAGCAGCTGACTGGGGAGCAGGGCCTTCTGGGACGCACCGTCGGAAGGCTGACTGGGGAGCAGGGCCTTCTGGGACGAACCATGGATGGATGGATGGATGGATGGATGGATGGATGGATGGATGGATGGATGGATGGATGGATGAATACAGCTCTTTATTATTATTTATTTATTTTTGCTCATGAATTCATATGGATGTGGAATAGAAAGGAGCCCAGTTGAACAGTCCTCTGACGTGTCCTCTCCTGTGGAGAGAGGACAGTGATAAAGAGGAAGGGGTCTTTCATGCCTTCTCCCCCCCCCAGTATTTCTTTTGTCTGTCCCTCGCTTCTTCTCGCCACGAGACTCTAGCCTTTCTTTCTTGGACCCTCGTCTGACTTTGTGTTCCAGCATCGCAGGATAACCGCGTGAGAAAACTCTACCGGCGCAACCGCTCCCTCCGCTTGAAAAAGAAAACTCCGCCAGACATCAAAGACGCGCGTCTCCAAAAACACGCAGCGCGGCTTCGGCTTCACAGATGGGAAAATCCACAACTACTTTTCTCCCTCGGAAATCAGAAGTGATGTTGACAGGGTACGGGCAGGGATCTGATGAAACTGATGCAACGCTTTCCTCATGAGACACAAGTACAGAACCACACTAAAACACAAGGCACTACCGACGGCAAAACCACTAAAACACGATCCACAGTAACATTATGTAACAGTTTCTTTAAGTTTTGGCCTGTTAGTTTCGGTGCACAGTGTACCCCCCCTGACAGTTTGATTGGTTTTAGTATGAGCTATTGCACAAAACATGATCTCCTGTCAGGACTAAGCCAAACAATGATGCAAACGGAATCTCTCAAATGAAGCACACTCACGATAAAGCACACAGTACCGTTGTTTAATACACTATACTGTACTGTATGTGATCCCTGTGAAACATGAAAACATCTTAGGATGGATCCAGCTTTTTTCATACCCACAGACCTGTAGATCAGATTCTGTTAACAAAGACATCTCACATGGAGGCCAATAATAAGTTGATCTCTTATAAGACTCTCTGGCATTAATATCATTATTACACATGTGGAAAAGAATCATAGGCTACACTACATGAATACAGCATTGTTAAAATCTCTTGTTCCCATTTCTACGTTGGCTCTCCTGTTTGTCATGTTGTCCAAAACCTACACTACAACAGTACAGTTCAGAATCACTTCATCGCTGGCTGCAAGTGAATACAGAGATATAAAAGTGATGATTTTGTAATATAGCGCATTCCTGTGTTAGTTTGGGCATGCTTTAGAAATGTGTTGCCTTGAGCCATGTCAAAGTAGGGAGAGCCTGTGAGAGAAATATGGGCTATTGAGAAGACGATTTGTGTGTGTGTGTGTGTGTACAGAGAGTTTTAGCTCAACATCACCCCATAAGCACTATATTCTGTATTCGAAATAAATAAATAAATCAGTTAAAATGTCCCTTTTTGTTAAAGCCTCACTTCACTTCTGTTGCTACTTTTTTATAGTTCTTGTTTTATTGTGCTCCTTTCTCATACAAGTGCTCTGTGCTCCATCCACCCAATCAGATTCCTCGTATGTGGAAATATACTAAATTCTGATTCTGACACAGATATTAACAATCATACAGCAGTTACTGCAGTGTGTGTGTGTGTGTGTGTGTGTGTGTGTGTGTGTGTGTGTGAGAGAGAGAGAGAGAGAGAGAGAGAGAGAGAGAGACACACACACACACACACACACACCATCTTTATGTCCTAGAAGAATAAATTTGGCGGTATAGCCAATGGTGATGTAGCCTACACTGTGGTGGCATGAATGTAGTTACAACACCAGTGCATGCATGTGCTGGGCAGTTGATTATTCTAAATGAATCCAAAACACAAAGGATTCCAACTTACACTGTGAGCCCTCTGATAGGAACAGAGGTCAATGACATGAAAACTCTTTCGATAGGTATTGCTATTATTTGCTATCATATTCGGATTCAAATTGAAGATACAATTTTGATTCAAAGTTTCCACACACAATCCTAGTGGACAAGAAGCTAATTGAGTTATGCCGGGAACAGGCACATGGCAGTTGTGTGGACGCTGCGCTACACAGCTCCTGAGCTCAAAGCCGTGCTTCTGTTCTCACACTGCCTTTTCCCCCCCAAGGGAAGAGGAAGTCACGCAGATCAGTGGAAGAGGCAGCTTGTTTGGAATGAACGTCACGACTGGGAAGATTTCATTAACTCTCATTTAACCTCTGTGATCACATGCCTTCCGCATGAAACAGACAATATCCTCGAACAAGGGGAACTGTGTGAACCTTGTTGGGGTTGTGGGTTTACCTGGGCCGTGTTGTATCTGTGTGGTTAGGGGATCTGGGATTGGAAACCCTCTGTTTCTTAGCGGTGGCACAGCGCCATGAGATGCTCTTTTGCATGGAGGATGAATGAAGATTAATCTACTTATCTACACTCTTAAAAACTGCTATGCGCATGTCCAATAGAGCCTTTTGTTCTGGTGAAGAAACCCTCTGGACAAAAAGGTTCCGGATTCCACTTTCAGTGGCCATAATAGTCCTGTTTTACTACTGTACACTAGTAACTGTACAGTACCTCCAATGTGGTCTACAGGCTTTACATATGTGGCCCAGAATGTTTTCCTGGTTATATCACAAGGTCAGGAAAGTCTCCTGGACCTACACACATTCCTGGGTGTGAGAGGTCATGCTGGCTCTTCCCAGGTCACAGCTGGGGCTGGCGGGTCATTTCGCCGATTGGCGTGGACGTCTGCGTTAACAAGGGGCCTTTCATCTTGAAAAGCAACATGTGGACATTGCTGTAGCATTGCTCCGGTCAGAGGGGCTTCCCCTGCGGTCAGAGAGGAGAAAGATGTCCCTGTGAACAGTAAATATTAAGGGATAACAATTTAGTTGTCAAAATAAATAAATAATGACATTTTAGGTAATTTAACATTCATCTTGAACATTTTAATTTCTAAATTGAAATACACTTTCCATTGCTACTGAATAGCATTTGATTTTTGTGACATTACAAAAATATTGTGTATCGTGTAGAAAAAAGCAACTGGT
>NC_140239.1:29680988-29688488 GCF_949987555.1 Borostomias antarcticus | reverse complement strand
ACTATCGCTATAATATAAAAAAAACATTTTTTATATAAGAAAAAGTATTCCAACATTTTAGCCGTTTGGGAAACTTTAAAAATCTAAGTTTTGTTTTTCAATCCCCCTATTGACATAGAATGGGGGGCATTTTTCACTCCTGAGCACAAAAATGAATGGAGGTGAATAGGTGGCCGTGTTTAGGTGGCTCTATGGCGCCCCCTCTGGTCACTCTTTGCTTTGCTCAAAGTTCTTTTTTAACCTGTCGATCCGCCCTCTGATTCAGATCTGCTCCAAAATGTGATGGGTTCTTCCTTGGCCCATGCTACACCCCTCCACCGACTTTCATGTCTGGTAGTTTTTGCACAATCCTGCTTTTAACTACTGTAACTAACTAAGTAACTAAGTAACTAAGTAACTAAGTAACTAAGTAAGTAACTAACTCACTCACTCACTCACTCACTCACTCACTCACTCACTCACTCACTCACTCACTCACTCACTCACATTAAGGTGGAACATTTATCTGTGCGTGTGTGCGTTTCTGTGTGGGTATAAGTATATGTGTAAGTGTGTCTGTATGTACAGTACGAGCCCAGTTGATATATTTATGTGTTTTCTAGGGAATAGCTTCTGAGAGCTCCTCGTCAAGGTCAAACCTCTCGTTGTGTTATGTGCGGAATGGGCCCTTTCACTCACTCCGCTGTCCAAGACTCCAGAAGGTCGCGCTCATTGTGTGGGGGGAACAAAGACGTTTCCACCGCAGGAACTCTTGGTTCCTGGCGATAAGGAACGCTCAAAGCCTCGCGGTGTTTATATGCCTGTGTACAGTGCAGGCCGACGGGCTGTACACAGCAGCTTGGGCTTCACAGACAACAAGTGGCCACTGTAAAAATAGTCACCATGGGAGAAACATCAAAGGGGGAGAAAATTCCGGTCGATGAATAGATTTCCCGTCCGGACTGTGCTGTGTGCGAGAGAGCGTGTCAACTTACTTTACTTAGGCCTTTAAGTTCCCCGAGGAACGTAGGCCGTCGACGGAACTTTTTCGTATTCACCGGTGTTGTGCCCTCTGGTGTCAAAAACAGGTTGAATCACAGTCACTTCCCAGACAGCAAGCGGATCTGGGCCATATACAGGCCAGATCTGACCCTTGTGGCTTAGTTCCGGCCCATATATGGCCCAGAATCATTACACATCCGCTTGCTATCTGGGTTACTGTATGGTCAGTGTCCATGTCAGTGGGTTGAGTTTGTGGAATGTTTTGTAAACATCTAATCTCAGCCAAGGTAGACCTATGGCATAGGAGACTCTAGATTCTCTTGAGTCTCATAGCAGGAGTGCTGATCTAGGATCAGTTACAGTTAGCCTACTGTACATGGTCATGAGTGAACAGCACAACTTCTGAGACACTTCATGAACATGGGCCAAGTTTGCAAGTAAACATTTTGTAGCATGGGCCAAGCTTGCAAGTAGCCTAAACATTTTGGTGCTTAATAAACAATTTACTTAGAGTATGAAATAAAATACCCAATACCCAACATCATGGTAGAGATCATAGAGTATTACTGTGAAAAATGACTTTTTATAATGGCCAAAAAATGACTTTTTTAATGGCCAAAAAATGACTTTTTAATGGCTCAAAGTACTGTATAAGATACATCACAATCTCAATCACAATTCATAAAGAAGTCTCATAATTTGATGGAGATTTAAGTTTGCCAGGAATATTCAATCAATATTTTTATTTATTTATTATTTACTGTGTGGTAAGAAGCGCAGTGGTTAGAGCATCCGACCAGTGATCGGAAGGTCACAGGTTCGAGACTTCATGATCGGAAGGTCACAGGTTCGAAACTTCATGATCGGAAGGTCACAGGTTCGAAACTTCATGATCGGAAGGTCACAGGTTCGAGACTTCATGATCGGAAGGTCACAGGTTCGAGACTTCATGATTGTAAGGTCACAGGTTCGAGACTTCATAGCCTACCGTTCATGGCCTTCCATTGTTGCCCTCGTGAGATCATCCTGATCTCAAAAGCTCACTCTCAGTCTGCAAAACTGACTCGCTAGATCAGGATGCTCTCACAAGACTATTCCATTGTGCCCTTGAGCAAGGCACTTAACCCCAACACTAGCTCATAATTGTAAGTGACATTGGATAAAAAGCATCTGCTAAATGATTCAGATAATACTGGGCTCTGAGTCAATGATAAGTGCTTGGTCCTTAACCTATGTTGACTGTATAGTTATACCATCCCCCTATAGAATGGGTTAGATTAACCCCAATGCCAATACACATGGAGATTTCATAAGTTTACGATTCAGGAGAGCTACAGTAGCATCAAATTAATATCCACAATATCAATGTATGTCCAAACCCAGACAGCAATCCGATCAGGGCCATATACAGGCCAGATCTGGCACTTGTGGCTTAGTTCCGGACCATATATGGCCCAGATCCGCTTGCTATCTGGGAAGATAGTGCAGGTTTTAGTATACACATTATACTGTAACTACCAGACAGCCATCAAAGAGCACTCACCAAAAAAAAAAATATCGGATGGTCAGCAATGTACAGAATGTGCTTGTGTCAATGGGTCAGCTCACCAACAGAACCCAAATTAACTGCTAATACTACGCCACCAGAACCCAAGGTTCCTCCAACGCAGCCCTAAGATGCACTCAGTAGTATAGTTGCTCCGGAATGTTCCATGTTGACACTTTAAAAATAGAGCCTGTTCCCAGCTGTGGTTGGCCAGCTCCACCGACACCTGATCAGATGATGTGGACGAGGGGAGAGGAGGAGGAGGAGGAGGAGGAGGAGGAGGAGGAGGAGAGGACAAGGAGCAGGGGGATGAATGAGGTGGAGGAGGAGGAGGGGTGGGGGTCCAGCAAGATCCCTACCACAGAATGTCTGTGTGTGTGTGTGTGTTTGTGTGTGTGTGTGTGTGTGTGTGTGTGCGTGCGTGTGTGTGTGTGTGTGTGTGTGTGTGTGTGTGTGTGTGCGCGCGCGCTTTTGTGTGTGTGTGTGTGTGTGTGTGTGTGTGTGTGTGTGTGTGTGCACATGCATGTATACAGGAACCATATACAGAGCTAAAAAGTTAGGTTTTTTATGTTATAATATTTTATATGTTTGGGGGGTTGGTTAGAATCAGAGTCATGACACCCCTCTGCTCTAGGGAATCTGAACACTATTCTACAATTGCCTTTTACAACCCTCATCAGTAATTTGGTTCAAGAACAAGTGTCTTGCACATCTTTATTCTCAGTTTCAAGTCAACCCAGCACCAAGTAAGATGTGTATATGATTACCAAAGAACGTCTTGAACATCTGAACCAAATAATAGCGGACAGTTGGGGTGAAGTGATCCTCAATGTAGGGATGTTTTTGAACAAAACTTTATAAAGTCCATTCATTAGGTAACATCAACTGATGTTGACACATCTAACAATGCACCCAATGACACTGTTAGTGAATCAAAAGTAAAGTAGGAAAGTACACTAGAATTGTACAAAAAGTAGACCTACTTTATTAAATAAAGTAGGCTGTACAAAATAAATTTGTACCCAGATTAGTATACAAATCTATCTGCTACTATTTGCAGTAGCTACATCCTGATCCTGTTTCCTGTAGGTTGAAAATAGCTCCCTGTCAAATGGTGAAAAGGAAGTGAAATAATCTCCATCTACCTCAGTCCGAAGCCAAAAGCAATGAAACAGTGGAAAACAAGTTGCATGTGTACATTTGTATAAACACAAACATATTTTCTGGGACTTCTCTATAAGTCCTCAACCCGGGACCCTCATACTGTAACTGAAGTCAAATCTGATGGAAGACAGACAACCCCAACTGCTTTTGAATGAGTGTCTTGACAGGACTTGAATGAATCCAGGTGTAAACCCAGATAGCAAGCGGATCTGGGCCATATACAGGCCAGATCTGGCCCTTGTGGCTTAGTTCCGGCCCATATATGGCCCAGAATCATTACACATCCGCTTGCTATCTGGGAATGTTCTGTAATGTTCAAGTCAACTCATTTTTAAGTGCCCCCAACCAATGGTTGACTGGTAGATAGGCCTCCTCTGATCCTGCAGGAGGAATTCAACAACTATGATGAGTAGAAGTTCCATCAAAGTCACACAGCCGATGATGAGAAACTGACATCCGTCTACCTTATCTGGGCACCAAGCTTTCTCCTATATGTATGTGTATGAGTTGTGTGTATGTAATGGGATGTGTGCGTTTGTCTATGTGAATATGTGTGCATATGTGATATATTTGTCTTGAAATGAAATCAGATTGTCTTAATATACCAAGCATTGCTGTGGAAGATATTGTGGATTGGAAGTCAGGAAGTTATAGAGATGTATTTATTGATAAATGTAGACCAGGTTCGGGTCGTCTTTCAGTCGGTCCTGCTCCAGAACCAAGAGTCCCATCTAGCTCTCCTCTCCCCACGCTGACCTTCACACTCTCTGCCGTCTGGTGCCTTTCCTGCGTCGTTATCAGTGGCTAATAGCCAATAACGTTAAAGAGCGCTGCGCCTGAGACACCAGGTCTGGGCTGCTGATTCACTTAGCCGTGCCCTGAGCCGTAATCACGGCTGCCTGGCTTTTATGTCCCGGGTTCCCACGCTCGCCGAGGGCTCCGCTAGCTTTGCAGACGCATGTACTGTACTGTGCGCTAGGCTAGGCTAGATTTGTGTAGTGTTAGCCTGATTTGGAATAGCTTCGTTTATTTTAGCAGGGTTTAGCATAGCGTAGCTTAGATAACCTTTACCCTATGAGAAGCTGTCGATTATGATATCAAAGGGCATGATGACCTGTGACTAATTTATTCATTTTTCGACCTGGATGAGTGTCTACTTGATTAAAGAAGCCATGAGGAGTATAATTTAACAGAGGATAGTGTAGATAATAATCTTGTTGGAAACTCAATGACCTGAGTTTGAATGCTGTTTTCAATAATAGTCCTGGCTCCAGTTTTGCAAGGTACTATAACTCATTTTCAAGGGGTGCTGGACACCTGGATTCATGCACTCAGCTTAACCCAAGTCCAAGGTCAAGACAGCTTTTTACACTCAGATCAAATCAGACCCAATGCTGAAGTACTGTGCTGATCAGCTGTCCCCAGTGTCCACTGACATCTTCAACACCTCACTAGAGACATGCCATGTTCCAGCCTGCTTCAAGACCTCCACCATCATCCCCGTCCCCAAGAAAGCAAGGATCACTGGCCTCAACGACTACAGACCCATCATCCTGCCCTCTGTAGCAGTGAAGGTTTTTGAGCGTTGGCTCTGCGGCATCTCAAATCCATCACAGACCCTCTCCTGGACCCCCTGCAGTTCCCCTACAGAGACAACAGGTCAGTGGACGACGCAGTTAACATGGCCGTCCACTTCATTCTCCAGTACCTGGAGTCCACAGGCACCTACGCCAGGATCCTTTATGTGGACTTCTGCTCTGCTTTCAACACCATCCTCCCGCCCACTCTGGAGGGCGTGCTCTCCCAGATGCACGTGGCCAACTTTATCTGCAGGTGGATCACAGACTTCCTGTCTGACAGGAAGCAGCACGCAAAACTGGGCAAACACGTCTCTGACTCCAAGGCTGCGTTCTTTCCCCTCTACTCTTCTCCCTGTACACGAACAGCTGCACCTCCAGTCACCAGTCTGTCACGCTCCTGAAGTTTGCAGATGACACCACCCTCATCGGTCTCATCTCCACGGGCGATGAGTTTGCCTACAGGTGGGAGTACAGTGGCCATTTTAGGACATCCTCCAGAGTCAGATGTCAGATATCATCTAGATATGTCAGGTATCAGTTATCAGAAGTCAGATATGAGTTGTCAGGTATCAGAGGTCAGGTATCAGTTGTCAGAGGTCAGATATCGACTGGCTCTGACCCGAGGGGGCGGAGTCTCGCCACCACACCACTATCCACGCCACAAACCCCACAACTCGGCCTCTGAGTGGGCTAGAGACACATGGTCTTCACCGGTGGGTGCATGGAGATTGCCCAGAAGTCACTGCACTGCCCCCGACCCACTCTGACCCGAGGGGGCGGAGTCTCGCCACCACGCCACTATCCACGCCACAAACCCCGGCAACTTGGCAAGATCATGCCCCTGGAACAAAAACAAGATATCTACAGTAAGATAAAATTCCTGATTCCCACATTGCTCAATGTTAGGCCCCAATGTGTGGTCTGGGTATAGAACCTATGATGGATGGTTTGGGGAGTTGATCAAGAGTATTTATATGGGAGAGGTGGCTGTTGTGTATACATTATTCCACAAGCAGTATCCAGTACATGTCCCGTGGCCTAGGGAGCAGTTCTTTGATCTATTTATTTAAACTAATTAGGAGTTGTACAGCTCAATATCACCCCTTGTCAAACATCTTAATCTCTTAACCTACAGTATCAGTATCTCGCCTCTGCCCAAAGGACTGGGGAGTTATTTACAGTTGCATACCAACGGTGTGGAAGCAATTCTGCTTGGATTATATATTTGAGGAAAAATATACACAGTGGCACGTGTCAATTGCATGTATGACAATAACGTGGATTTCATCTTTCATCTTATATTCCCAGATGGCACACAAACACACACAAACACACACACACACACACACACACACACTGCGTGGTTTGTTTGGTGCAGTAGCCTCTTTGAATTCCAGGTTGGCACCATACTCGGATAAGGTGATGACTTTATTTACCTTTCAGAAGCATTATACAAGTATCTACTCGCAAAAACGTCTGGATTGGAGCTTTAGCGCAGTCAAGTGAAGGAAGGAGAGGCTCTAGTGAGAGGGTGGGGGTGGGGGGGGGGGTGTTGGTGACGCCAAGCCCGTGTCTCACACCTGATAAGGGGGCAGGGTGTGTGTGGGCGGCATGGGTGTTGCCATGCATGGAGCCATGACTACTTGGTGGAGGCACCTTTATGATGAGGGGCTTGAGAGGCTAGGGTGTGTGTGTGTGTGTGTGTGTGTGGGGGGGGGGGAAGTGGGGGGCGGGGTTATATGTCATCAGTAGCTACTGTGAGGTTTTCCATGGTCAGCACCCTTAAGGTGACTGCCTGCTGTATGTGCATGTCTGTTTGGTGTGTGTGTGTGTGTGTGTGTGTGTGTGTGTGTGTGTGTGTGTGTGTGTGTGTGTGTGTGCGTGCGTGCGTGCGTGCGCGCGCATCACAAGCCAATCTTCAGTTGCAGAAACTCTCACTGCGTACACAGAGTTATGATCAAGTAATTTTACCCCAGATCATAACTGATGCCTCACATCAAAATTAAGAGGAGGCAGCAAAGACATTAGTGAGTACTATTGTGAGATTAAGACTCAGATGAAGAGTGTATCTGCTTTTGTATGTCTGTGTCTGTGTGTGTATGTGTGTGTCCGTGTGTGTATGTGTGTGCTCACACACATTTGCATGCCTTTATGCTTCTGTGCACTAGCGTTGGCATTATGACTGGTCAGACTATTGTTCGCTTAGTTCCTGCTATACTGGATCCTGAA